>NW_023397493.1:34637-76147 GCF_004126475.2 Phyllostomus discolor | reverse complement strand
ACTATATTCCAATTTCATGGGTCTTTCAAGTGATATTCAAAAGAATGAGCATTTTGTCTAGAAATGCATTTACATCTGAAGCATCACATTAAACATACGAGTTTTTGTCAAATTCTATGACCACACTTTCCTGTGTAGGCATGTGCACATAGGGTTCTGTGTGAACACCAGACCACACACATCACAATATTGCTGTACAGTCTTAATGGGGCTCAAAGAGCTCTATTGCCTCAGGGCATCATCAGTGCTCTAATGTTGTAGTGCCTCAACATGGCTCACAGGTACTTTGCATTGACTGCTGTGCCAGTGAAACTACTGCACTGCCATTCTTGTAAAAACACAGCCCCTGGGGTCACAGTGGTGGCCGAACCATCCTGGCCTGTGTGATTACACTGTGACATTCTCACAGGACAAGCAGGCACAGTGACAGATTTCTCAGGCCCTATCTGTCCCTACCTGCACAGAACTGTAAAGCAGTTTGTGACATCAGCCTTGCTGTAAATATAACCTCATCTACAGACAGACATTCATGAACCTGCATGCTTTTGCTTTAGGTAATAATGATGTTCCTTGTGTTTGAGCACCTGCCTCTAAATTACAGGGACACTTAGAGACCCTTAGTCTTGATGCCACGAGTTTTATAATTCTGGCATTATTTTTGCTATGTGTAGTAAACATTTGTTATATGTCTTGTTTCAACTACTTTGTAAATACCCATCTTAATTGTATTCTTGCATTTTGTTCTTTTCTGTGAATTTTCATAAATGAATCTCTCAACCCTGAAACCAAAATTTGTATGGGAAGCAATGTGTTGACTTCCTCAGTCTGTGCTTTCTCTGAGTCCCAGTACAACCAGGTCTCTTCTGAGGTCACGTTTACCATGTCCCATTGACCTGTGTCCAACCTTAGAGCAATGTAACATGGTGTTTTCATTGTGGGTGTTGTCAGGTCCCCTTCAAGTTCTACAGACTCCTCAATTATAAATGAAAATACCGAGATGTGTGAAGTGATGGATTTCTGGAAATCCGTGAAAAAGTCTTCAGCTAGAATCTGAATCATTCTAGGATCACCAATAAAAGTCCCAGGCACAGACATCCTGGTCTAAGGTGCCAATGCTCTGACTTCACTTACAATTGGAAACGCAAGCCAGGTCACAGAACCTCAAGAGTCAGAGATGCTGTGGACCTGGGTGTGAGGTCAAGCACATCTCATGTGTCTGTTCTTCACACTCACTCTGTGTCATCCCATCATCTGTAGAGATCACACAGTGCCAGGCTGAAATGGCCTCAGGCTGAAGGTCCATGGAGTGGAGGGAAGCACAGTCCACCCCAGGACATGGCTGACCTTGTTCCCTGTTCTCTCTCAGGGGGATCCCAGTGTCAATGTTACATCTCTGACTGAGGTCTGTACCCAAGTTTACTGGAGAAATGAGGCCTCAAGGGAAAAAATACCTGAAAAAATATGATTTGTGTAAGCAGAAGAGGGCAGACCTCATCTTCACTGTGTAACATATGGGAGACTCTGGAACATGTGGGTCAAGAGCTGAATATTTCAGTTCAACAAGAAGGAGTTCCACCCACTTTTAGTTTTCTAAAATGTAAATAGTAACACTCCATTTTGCACTTATTCCCAAAGCATAACATTGTTGGGTAATTTTTCTCTGCACTTTTCTGTGCCCCTTCAACAATAGAAGATGGGGTATATGCACAGTCCACCCTCTCAATCCAGTATGAACTCTGACATGAAAGTGAACTATATAGCTCACTTGCCTTGGCTGCTAAGAGAAACATGCAGGACCCCTGCAGAACCAGACACACTGCATCCTGTGGGAAAAAAAAGAAGGTGAGTTGATGCCGGGAGACTTGTATTATCATACCTGCATGTTCCCACACTCCTCCATTCCCAACTCGCAGGACAGTGGTGAAGTCTGTGCAGTGGAAATGTCTTCCTGGTGAGTGTGAGAACACACTCATGATTCCTGTAGAGCAGCTCTTACACATTTTTCTCCTTGTTTGCACACAACACCTACTTCAATAGATAATTGCAGTTCCCATCGAAACAGAACTGTGAAGATTGTATGGAGTACAGGAAGTCCACCTGGTATGGAGACTTTTTGCTCATTGTTAGATGCTGTGGGCAGAACAGTGTGTCCTTCAGTGTGAGATAATGTAAGCCAGGTGTCCCTGTGGTGTGGCATCTGCATTGAACTCCTTCAGTAGCCCTCCAGCAGTGGCACCTGCCACAGTGTCTGTGAAGCTCAGAGCAGAGCAAGCACCAGTTTCTCCTGGGACACATTCACAGCCTCCTTGGGCCATGGGATGTGGCTTCATGTGACCACAGTGAGATGTGCTGGCCATTCCCCAAGGACATCTGTCCTATGACCATCTGCCATCTGAGACTGGAAGACAGTACAGTGGTTGCTGACACTTGGCTATTGTATGGGTGAAGGGGGAATATATGGGTTAGAACACATCATGGCCTTGCACAAGCTCCCCAAGTCCATCCAGCACAGGGTTCCAGGTGGCCACTTCAACACAGCCAGTGGGAAGTCCCCTTGCTTGCTAGTATGCCCTGGGGGTTTCTCCCAACAGGGTGTGGCAGGCTTTACTCAATGTGCTCCTTATATCCTAGAGTATTCTGCTGGGTTGGACTCCATATAGTCATCTCTATAGTAATCAGGTTTCCACTACCATCTTCCTGACCCATGGACACTGCAGAGGGCAATGTCCATGTATGTCTCCTACCCGAGCACTGTGACTGTTCATGCCAATCAGAGAAATGAGCCTGTGATTCAGCTGACTGAGCTGATTTTCTCTTACATTATACCCCAATATTTTCCAACATTCCCAGTGTGGCAGCGTTTCACATCCATCTAAAAATACTTCCTGTTACCCAAGCAGCACTATGGTGCTCATTTGGGAGAAGTTCAAGGACAAGTAGCCACGTGGCAACAGGAACTGACAGAGACCACTGTTCTCCAGGGTCAGCTACAGGAGAAGACTGGCTCCCTGACCAGGAACATGAGGAGCAGCCTCTAGCATTCATCTGCTGTCACAGACCAGCAGTTATCCACATTTTAGTACAGAGCCGTTCTGGGCAGTTGTCCTGAGGGAATTGCTTGTCTCTCAGGTCCATGGCTTTGCGGATATTTTAGGTTCTAAATCATTTCATTTACTTCAGTCATAGGGGGCTTTGCATGGTAAATAGTCAGCATACAATTGTCTATACCTGGTATTCCTGCACCCTTTTATTAGGGATTTTTTTTTATTAAAATTCCAGTGTTTTACACAGGTGAACCCTAGAGCTCCATCACATGGTCCAGTCTGCATGAGTGCAAGTTGTAGATGCATTCTCAGTCATGTATGACTGTGAATACTGGTGACTAAATGTGAATATCAAAGGCATTGCAGGTGAGAATTGAGACACCACTGGTCATTATGCACACTCCCTTTCAAAGGGGTCTTCTCTGGGTCTGTCATGTAGGAGCTAGTGATGTTCCACATGTGGACTCTGAGTTCTCCACGTCTAGCAGATTAGTAGGTACTGAGTTCTCTTTTGTTCCAGGGGCAGACAAGAGTGTCTGTTTGGTTTTCAGTGTCTGGAGAGTGTCACAGTTTCCTCTTACCAAAGAGTACTGACAAAGTCCTCATTTCTACAGGACCCTGGACCTGTGATGGATTTATCAAGCATGTGCCATTTCTGTGTTCCACCATTTCATTAAAGTCAGTGCATATTTATCTTCAATGCTGTGCATGTCGTTATAATGCATCATCACACTTAGGACCAGCATCAAGTAAACATACTTCTACGATTCGTGGTAATCTAATGAATCATATAAATATCTATCGTTTCTGTAAATGGATGTTACAAACCTTCCCCAATGAAAGCAAATTGCCGCGGGTTATTTGCTTTCAAGCTCAGGTAAAGAAAAATAATATTTGCTAAGCATAATCACTGTAGGTCCTGAACACCCCAAGGTGCCATAGGTGCTCCATGCAGCCCAGCCTTTCTGTCTCCAGCAGGGAGGTTTATGCCTGGGCTCAGGCTGAATTCCCCTAACTGTGTTGGCAGTGCAGTAATACAGGACCATGCCCTCAGGTTCCAGGCTGTTCATTTGCAGGTACAGCATGTTCTTCTCATTGTCTCTGGAGATAGTGAGTCAACCTTTTACAGAATCTGCATTGTATTTCTGATTCCCATCATACTATATAATTGTCACCCACTCCAGCCCCTTCCTGGGAACCTGGTGGACCCAGTGCATTCTGTAGCTACTGAAGGTGAATCCGAAAGCCACACAGGAGAGTCTCAGAGACCCCCGATGCTGCACCAAGCCTCCTCCAGACTCCTTCAGCTTCACTTCACACTGGACACATGCAAACACAAAAATATGAAGTCAGGAACCTTCTACTGGTCAACTCTTTCTCTCAGTCATATTATCTCACATACCAGTATCTGTCATTCTCCATAAATTATCTCTTAAAATAGCAACAGGTAAAACCCAGCTGAGCCAAAACTCCAAGGTGAATGGTCTGTGTCTTGTCCTGAGCAGGGAGTGGGGACACATGTGAATCCTGGCCTGAGCTCCTGTCCCAGAGCTGCAGGATCAGGGTTGGGCTGCTTTTCATGAGCAGAGGGGCCCTATTTGCATATCCTCCTTCTATATATGGACCTCTCGGGTTGGAGGGTGACATTAAGGACATGGTCCCAGAGTGAGAACTGTCCAAGGAACTGTGTCTTTAATTTTCTCCCTATGCCTCCCCAGTTTGGCTCAGTTTTTCAGAGTTTCCTCCTATTACCAAAATTTTGCTGGTCCATTCCCTTGTCAGTGTGTGTAGGGGAAGCAACCAATATCTACCATCTATCTATCTATCTATCTATCTATCTATCTATCATCTATCTATTATCTATATTTGTCTGCATTTATCTCTATCTATTTCTCACTCAAAGCAATGAAAAATATATTCCTGTGAAAATAATAAAATAATAATATGAAAATGAAAATTACTTCCTTTGTTTGGTTCTGTAGCCTCCCTGGATACCCCACAGATCTAGGCAAGGCAGGACAGTGATTTATAGGAAATTTTCATGAAAATGACATGATGTAAAATGAGATATTCCTTTGAAATCACTAGCAATGAACACACCAGTGATAGTCAACCCTCACAATCAGAGGGGCAATTTAAAGTGTAGGACGTTTTTATTCAGTGTCCAGGAAGTACCATCTGACACCACTTCCTATACAAAGTGATCAGCAACTGAACTAAGAACAGAGTGTGACCCTAGCACAACCCCACCTGCAGTAAAGTGGAGTAAATGCTGGAATTTAAGGGTCAGGCTCAGCCCATGTTTCAGAATCTTGGAAAGAGCCTGACATTCCTGAGCTTAGAATTTTCACTAAGTAAATTATTAGATTTTAGATTCCTTAGATTCTTTAGATTCCTAGGGGGGGTTAGAATTCAGATTCTTAGGGGAATTCAGTATCTTCTTCATATGTGGAAGTGATTATGGAAGTGGATTAACTGACTACTTTTCTCAGTCTAGTATTTGTTAGGGTGACCAGTACACAATCTGTGAAAGAATTTTGAAAGAGACTAAAATGAAGAGTTAGGCTTTATTCACTTTCCAAGGGAGGAAATGGGCTTAAGTGTGTAGACTTACATCAGCAGCACAATGTAGGGGCTTGATGTTTTATTGAATTAAAAAATGGCGTGTGTATGTTACAGTTGTATGGCCCCTGGGATGTTGGTGGTGTTGCAATACAGAAAGTTCCAGTTGGTTTTGCATAAACTGCAGGTTGATCCAACCTTATATTTTCCATGCAGCTGTGGGCCAGTTAGTCACCTTCTGTTCTTGCTTTGCCAGTAGTTCCCAGTTCTGGGGACACAAGCTCAGAAGAGTAAACTAATAGTCAGGCTTAACAATATCATGAGCCTACTCAGCAAATGGTTCCACGATAGTGAATGGTGCCAGCTTTGTCTGTTCGGTGAATTGGGGGTTCAGAAGAAGGAAAATGAGGAGAATTTCCTAGCATAGACTTGCTCACAGAAGAGGGAACTTCAACCCTGACAGGAAATCCTCACTCCCAGTCTCTCTTCTCCTGGCTTCTAGGGATGGACATTGAGGTCCAAGGATTCTGTGGTCTCCTGCATGTCATATATTGTTCTTACTGCATAAAAAGGCATTTTATTAAATAATTAATGCATAATTCTTCAGTCAGAATTATAATGCAGAATTACATTAGAATTACATGCTTCATTTTCCCATTTTTTAATTGGCTTAATAAATCTTTGGATCAAATCTATTTAATGTAAAGGTATATATATTATCAATATTTTATCTGGCTCTCTATTGAGTGGTTAAAAAAAAAAAAACTCCCCTGTAATATGTCAGCTTCCGTTGTCCATATTTGTTTGATACAGCAGCCATAGCGACTAGAACAGACTCTCGTAGCTGCTGGAAAAATTACCCATAACCTGAAGGGGACTTTGGAAATAGGTAAAGTGACAATGTTAGACTTTCTCTGAGTAGCAAGAGGAATATGCCTCATTTTCATGAACTGAGTTACTAGACATATGGGTGTAAAGACTTTCTATGTGAAACCCTAGAAGAAAGTATAAAGCATGGTCGAGACAGATTATGTCATCTTAGAGAATACCTAAATAATTAGAAACACAAGTTGGTTAGAAAGAGCAAGTTTGGAATTCTACAGGTACAGATCAACAGAAATAAGGAACATGCCATTGCACACGGGTGGAGAGGGGATTCCTTGAAACACACCAACACATTTTCACTGTGTGGCTATTAAATAAGGTAACAGTGTCACAGATTCCAGGTAATCAGACGTGGACACTTTTGGTATTTTTACAGATCTGGTTACAGCATGGATCTCACAAGGTGCGTAATTCACTGGTGCTCCATTCATGAAAATTCTCACCAGTTACAGGGAAGAGAGGACAATCCTGCCTGGAGGAGCCATGGTGGTGGTGTGTCCATATGAAGAGTTATAGTTTCATAGGACCAACACCCCTGTCTCAGATCATCATCATCATTATCTTTTTCACTTCTATCATTGTTTGCTTACTTATAATCATACATTTCATTTTCTGTGCACATGGTGGTTGTCCACACATAACGTCTCCTTATTTCACATCTGTTCCTTGTTTACAGGTGTTAGGAGGAATAGGTAGAGACCTCTATTTCAGTTTGTGTTTCACTGCTGACAACTGATGGGTCATTCCTGTCTCTTCTCCATCTGCCCCACACAGGAAATTTCATAAGAAAGTGTGTTCTCCCCTTAGGTGTCAATGGGAGATGGAAACATGCTACTCTAAGCAGAAGTCCTCTCTACCACTACATCGAAAAAAAAATAAGCTCTGAGACAGTTTACTTCAATGACTCTGTCAAAACATGTCTGACTTGCAGGAGGGGTTACCATCCATCTTCTTTGTTCACCACTTTCCCACTACTGTTTCATGTTAACCCTTGAGCAGGCTCTGGTGGGAAAGCTTGTCCATACTCTACTTTATGAAACCATTGGTCCTGGTTTTCAAGGAAGCTGCTCACAATATGTGTATTTTCATTTACATTTATAAATAAATGATGCTCTCATTATTACTGTGAGGCATCCAAAAGTCCCATGAGTTGGGGTTGAAGGCAACAGACACAGGAGAGCTTCGTTCATAACTAAGCCTGGTCTGAATGCTGAGGACCTAGGTGCCCAAGGCAGGAGAAGACTTCTGCCCCACATGCAGATTCCAGGGCAGAGGTTGGAAGGGTTTAATATTTTTCTTTCACTGTTTGTTCCCATGAGTCCCTCGGAGAAGTGGAGGGTGCCCACCTATATTGGTGAAATCAGTCTTTCTGAGACACCAGTTCACAGGCCTGAATCACCTGTAAATAAACTATGTACAAACCAAGAAATAACTTTCAACTACATCTTTGGACAACTTGTGATCCAGTCAAACTAAGATGAAAACCAACTGTCACAACAAATTTAGGGGAAGACTTCCAAGTTCAAGATCACATGTGTCTGCCTGGTCTATTTAGATAGAGGAGAAGCATCCACTTTAGATTCATGGTGGTGATTGCTTTCTTAGGTATCTATATGTTCAATGTCAGATAGAGAGGAAAGTTGTGGGCCAGAGATGAAACCAAGCCTTTATCATCTTCCAAGTTCCCTGTGCCTGCAGAACCCATGGGCCCTGGGCACCTCCTGTTCTTTGCAGCCCCCCCCCTACAAAATCTTTTGGAATTGTGTCTGGGCTCATAAAGGCTTCCCCTCTCTGTGTCTCCCATGCAGTAATATAGGTAAGTGCTCTTGCTCTCATTTGCACATAAGTGGTGCTTTTGGAATCCTCTCTTGTGATGGTGATATTGTTTTTCACTGATGCAGTATATTGTGTAGTGTGATGGTAAGTCTTTTTCTAATAACACCTACCCACTTCAGTCTCCTTCCTGGATTCTGGCCAATCTGGGTTATATAATAGTCACTGAAACTGAATCCAGAGCGTTTACTTCAGAGTCTCAGAGAACCCCTGGCTCTCTCAGGTGTCCCCCATCTCCAACTCATACTGTGCATCTGCAGACAGGATATTCTCATTAGGAGTGCCATACACACACAGAAACTCAAATCCCCAGATTCTTTGTAATGTTATATGTAAAAGCATCAGAGTAAGTGCCCATCTCAGCCCAAAGTTCATGATGTCTCCTATGTGTTAATTGCAACAATGAATGCAAACTACAGAGACCTGGGGCCTGGGTCTGCTATCTCAGAGATGTAGTGAAAGTGATGAGGGCCGGCTTATCAGCACACAGAGCACACCACTTGCATGTGATGCTCCCCTTACGGGCAGAGAAGTGAAGTTCATGGGTGAGGGTCCCCACTCAACTCAGAGGAACAAACACACTCATTGTGATAGTTGGAATTTTATAAGAGGCTGGTTAGTCTGTGTGCTGTAGAGTTATTATTATTGTTACTAATTTCTACCATCTTTCAGGTTAACACAATTTAATTTACAACATGACACCTGCACCGTGTTTCATGCTTTTCAGCTCAGGATAAATTCCCTGTATGCCCTTGCCCATGTGTTGACACACAGAGAGGTTCATCCCCATAGTCAGCCTCCTGGGTGTGAGGTCAGTGGTCACTGCAAGGGCTGCTCTGGGAATTTCAAGAAAGAATCCATGCCCACTATATTCCTGTGCACTGAGTCCATCAGCGCCAAGGAAGAGAGTGGGAAGAAGCAAGAAACACATGCAGTGCACTTTATTTCCCCTGGACACCCTCTGTGCTCAGTCATGTTCCCCTCTTCCCACAATGACTCACTGACTCTGACATCAAGCGACTGAGGTCAACGCAGCACAATAATGGTTTTTCAGTAAGGGGTCACTCTGATCCAAATGCCACACCGCCATTATTATATATACTCTCTGGGAAGTTTCAAAATGTGGCATGATTAGTTAATGTGATAAAAACTAAGTAAACCCTCCAATACCCTAGTCCCTAACACCACAGCTCCTGAGTGGTGTTAATGTCCACACCTTCAAGAACATCAGCCATGTCCCTGTGATGCAGTGACTGGGAGGACCATGTATTTATGGATCTTACCTCCATTGAAATCTGGATCTGGCTCCATGCTGATGTGATAAATACTGAAATAGTTAATGGATGATAACCACTTCTAATGCTGCCGTCCTGCTACATGTGTTTCGGACCCTCCTATGATCTACAACCAGGAGAATTTCTATGTAGAAGAAAACACCAGAGAAAAACTGCCCTTAGATATCACTGGAAGGACACTCATGCTGTGCCTTTTACAACAAATATGGCAGCAAACCTCAAGGGAGTCAGCACTTGTGGTCATGTTACACTACAACACTAATCCACCCAGGGAGTGATAATAAACTACTGTGGACTGGGCCATTGCCAACAACAGAAACTTATTTCTCTTAGACATACTAGTGGGAAATCCAAGAATAGATGCTGGCAGATTTGATGTCTAGTAAGAACCCGCTTACTAGTTGTCTATTTGTTCACTGTTATAACAGAGTGAATTGGAAAAGGGAGCCTCTGGATTCCTCTGTTAAAAAGGGTCCAAATACTGTTCATGAGAGCTCCACCTGAGGACCACCACCTGCCTCAAGGCCCCACCTCCAAATATCACCCCATGGGCCTCTGATTTTAATGTGTGAGTTTTTGAGTAACACAATCACGATCTCACAACAACAAATGAATCAAATCATGATTCCATCCAGATAGAAAGCTACACCAGTAGAGGTCCCCAAACTTAGGATGCCCACAATTCTGTGGGAGGTTCTCACCTTTGGGAGCAGAAAGGTGAGCTAAGTCCTTCAAAACAAACTAACATCCTTGTAGAGTGGATAGGTTCTGTGCTAGAATTGGAACTAAGATGTCATGTAATGCATTATTATTTTCATTATTGCTTATATGTAAACATTATCCTCATTTTCTAGGGAATGGGATAATTTTCTACCCCTAATGGTTGGCAGCTCTGTGTTCTCACTCATGTTTTCTAGGTGTTCAGTGAAATAAGGAGCCAGACTAGTGTTTGATGCTGAAATGTCAAGGTTCACCCCTCTCCTTCTGTGCACACTTGGGAAATCTGAAGTGAAAGTTTTTTTTTTTTTCTTTAGTTTTCATTTATTTATTTTGAGAAAGAGAGGGAGAGAGGGAGAGAAAAAGCAATGTGTGGTTGCGTCTCACATGACCCCCACTGGAAACTTGGCCTGCAACCCAAGTATGTGCCCTGACTGGGAACCGAACCTGCGACCATTTGATTCACAGCCTATGTTCAACCCACTGAACTACACCAGACAGGGCAGTAATCTTTATAGTTTGATACAGGTGGTGATTGAAACCATAAAAATCCCTCTTGTGAACAAGAAACTACCCGATCTTGTCACAGATAAACAATAAGAACCTGAATCAGGCTCCTTACCTGGTGTGATCCAAGTATCCCTGAGCTACTGAAAGGTCTGCCCTGCTCTCAACAGACTCCTCAGTGAAGTGGCAAACTTACTCATAGACCCTCTGTGTAGGAGACACCCTTATTATCCATACCAAGGAACAGTGAGGTGTCCCCATACCTCCACATAATGTCAACTGCCATCGGTTTCATAGACATGGACTCAAAACCATAATTGCCCCAACCAAAGTTTTTGTCCTTGGTGTTGGGTTCATACACAGTTGGTGCACACTGTCCACCATGCATGTATCCTTTTGCTGAGCAGCATGGACTCTGAGAGATTGCTGCACTCCTGAGACCAATAAAGCTTCCTGTTGAATTCAGCTGAGGTGGTTCAGAAGGTTGGGTGATTCAATAGAATAGGAGTAAGCAAATGCAGGTGACTCTCTGACTTTGATCATGTGAGAATGTTTTCCTCCGATGAAATCAAGTCTCTGTAATTCAGACACTGAAGAGGTCAGCACAGAAGCATGAAGGGACGGAAGCTCCCAGAGGGAAACTGCTTTGTGTGTGTGTGTGGAGAGTTAACCTCACACCTGACAGAAGACAAACCCTTAAATCTGCATCTGGCTACTCCCAAGTTGCTCCCAGTGATCATTTTGACCTGAGCGCCCCCTGGTGCCCTGAGCATTCCCAGCAGCCCAGCCATTTTGTCTCCTACAGGGAGTTTTATGCCTGGGCTCACACTGACTTACTCTCACTCTGTCTCCTGCACAGTAATACATGGCTGTGTCCTTGGCTCTCAGGTTGTTCATTTGCAGGTAGAGCTCATTCTTGGAGTTGTCTCTGGAGATGGTGAATCGACCCTTCACAGAGTTGGCGTAGTATGTGCTACCAGCACTATTAATGTGTGAGACCCACTCCAGCCCCTTCCCTGGAGCCTGGCAGACCCAGTTCATCCAGTTGCTACTGAAGGTGAATCCAGAAGCTGCACAAGAGAGTCTCAGAGACCCCCAGGCTTCACCAAGCCTCCCCCAGACTCCACCAGCTGCACTTCACACTGGACACCTGCAAACACAAAGATGTCATATCAGGAAACTGTCACACATTCAGTATTTCTCTCAGTCATATCCACTCTCATACTCAGTGTTTCTTGTTCTCTACAAATTACCTCTTAAAATTGCAACAAGAAAAACCCAGTTGAGCCCAATCTCCATAGTCAATGGGCTATGTTCTGTCCTGAGCAGGGGCAGGGGACACCTGGAAATCCCGGGATCGGCTCCTGTCCTAGATCCACAGGCTTGGGGCTGGGCTGCTTTTCATGAGCAGAGGGACCCTATTTGCATGCCCTCCTCCTATATATGGACCTCTGGGGTTGAGGCATGCAGAGAGGTCTCTGAATCTGTAAAGGAGTTCATGTCCCATGAAGTGTACTCATGACAGTATTTAAATAACTACACAGAGAATCCTGAGCAGGGCTTGGTCATTTCCAAAAAGCCACCTCTGTTGACAATGAGTCAAGCACCTGGGTCTCTTCCCTCCCCACTGGCCCCACTGCTCCCCTGACCCTAATCTAGGGCAGGGTGGGACACACCCTTGAGGTTGTAGCACCCCCTTACTGTAATAAGAGCATGACTGAGTGTCTGTATCTAGGGTTACCTACCCTCCAGGGCTGTATATACCTGTGGAATCAGAGTCCTCATCCGAGTGGAGAAGCTTGTTTATCACCTGTGATGTCGCCCTAGATCAGCTAAAGTGAGCCAGGTTCACCTAGAACTGTCACAGACAACTGCTGCTAAAGTCTGTGTTCAGCCCAGGGCCACTATAGTGAACCTACACTGTCCCTATTTTGTCCCATCTACTATTGGCTGCCTGAGACAATCTCAAGCCCTGATGTAAATGAACTTCACAGTGTAAGGCTAGAAGGTCAGATGTACCTGTCACTGCTGCAGGTGGCCCTGTGATCAGACTTGGCCTCCATGATTGTGTCTCTCACACACACTCCGAATCCCCTAAGGCTACCCCACACCTTGTAGTTTTCTCCATGCACCTATTGGTTGGGAAACAGAGTCCCAGGACATGCAGGGGGTGTGGGTCTTGATCACCTGGCCTCCATTAGGTGTTTGAATCATACAGGTTTTCTCCCTCTTGTTGAAGGTAATTACAGAGAGGAAGAGACTCTGCCCCAGCCAGACTGACCCCTTTCTGTCCCTGCTGGGAGCTGCAACCATGTCCCCAGAGGCTAACAAAGCTGCAATCTTGCCCCCAAAGAGGAAAAATAAAAAGCTACAATCTGTACAGACCCTCTGTCTTCTACAACTGTTGTACAGGTGCTGACGAAACAGAACAAAACAAAACCAAAAACAATGGAACAGAAAATCCTAGCAACATTATCAAAAACAACAGCAATAAAATAATATGGAAAGAAAAAAAGACAAAAAATACAAGCAAGCAGATGGATAAAAGACAAGAAACAAAAAGAAGTGCGGAAGTAAAAAAAAATGAGTAGAAAAGAGAATATGAAAGGGGAAAAGGAAGGGAAAGTAAAGAAAAAATACATATAAAAATGAAAATTAAGAGTAGAACTACAAAAATGGAAATACTGATAAGAAATGGGGAAGCCAAAGAACATGTATGCATGACCCTTGGGAATGAACTAAGATGGGTGTTTGCTGGAGGAAATGGGAGTACCAGGCTGATGAGGGCAAAGGGTGAAAAATTTGGACAACTGTAATAGTATTATCAACAAAATACACTTTTAAAGAAAAAAAGTGAAAAAAAAACCAGAGTAAGACAAGGAAAGATAATATAAGAGATATGAAAGAAAAAGAGGAAAAACACAAATAAATGACAAAAGAGAAATGAAGAGATGTTAAAGCATTACTAAAGGTAAACATGTGGATCCTCCACACAGATTGATGTGCCTTCTGTGATCACCCTGGATAAGCTGTCTGTGAATTCCACTGGATCTTGCTCCACTGTTGTCTGAAGCTGCCACTTGTTTCGCCCTCAGCCTCCTGACAGATTCTCTGTCGCAAGCCAATTTCAGATGCTGTCCTCACCCTGCTTTCAGCAAGCTTCCAGGGCAGGCCTTGTAGTAGACCAATGGAGGAAGCCTCCCTATCCTAGAACTTAGGCCTGTTTCTGTCTTGCCTTTTGAGTGCCCCCAGTCTGAGCACCTCTCCTTCCCAGTCAGAAGTGTTCAGTGGGGTTATCCAGTCTGGACAGTGGTGATTCAAACAGTCTTGGGGGTGGTTCTCTAGTAGAGTGGCACTTCCTCTCCAACCAGTTGCTGCAGGGGCTAAAGTCAATAAAGAACCAGATTCTTCTTCCCTATAATTCAACTGCATAGCCCACGACATGCCCAACTGACTCTAGGACAGAAACCCTCCTGGGAGAATGGTTCATAAAAACTCAGCTCTCTGTGGCCCGCCAATGGGATGAAAGAAAGAAAGAAAGAAAGAAAGAAAGAAAGAAAGAAAGAAAGAAAGAAAGAAAGAAAGAAAGAAAGAAAGAAAGAAAGAAAATCAGGCCCACATGCCATACAAACTCCCCAGCTTTTCCAGGACTCCAGCAGGACAAATCATGCCCCCTACCATCTATCAATCAGAGCTGTGCCAAATAGCCACCCCAGGCTTTTACCACTTCACTTTGGAAGACCACAGGACTGGGGAAGACCTTGTGATCCAACATATGGGGGGTGGGGCACCTGCCATGATTAGGAGGTGTGCAACACAGGTCCTCTTCCTCAAACCACAAGGTCTAGACTCCCTGTGGTTCTCTGCTCACAGTCCTGCCAGAAAGTAGAGGACCCCAAAAAGTCACTACTGAGTGTACAAAGCAAACCCTTCATCCAGCCTGGAATTGCCTCATGACCCTTCCAGCAGTCACGGACCCTGGTGTTGTACCAATGGGGTCACTCCATATCTGGGACACTGCACTATGAGTCCCCCAGGAGGACTGAATCCCCACAGGTTCCAAATCCAATTGTTGCATGGGCTCCTTTCTCCATTCTGTTGCTGTGTTGTGGAGATCCCTATATGGCTGAAACCCCACATTTTCAGTAGGAGGGAGCTCCCTGCAGCCATATCTTTTCATTTTTCCAGTCCCTGCATCTTCATGGAGGGCAATGTCTCCCTCTCCTTGTCTCCACCCATCTTCTTCAGTTCCCTTGTTTATAAAGTTTAAGACCAGCTACACTTTGATTGGTTTTCCAAGTTGATTGTTCTGCAGTTTAGCATCAAGTTCTGTCTGGGCTGGGGGAAGTGACTGGAGCATCTCACTACTCTGCAGCCACCTTGGAGCCTGTTCAAGCTTTGTCAGGTAATGTTTCTATAACATGAAACCCAATGTTTTAACGAAGATGTGGTTTCCCTTCCTTTCAAGTTTCCCCAATACTGGGAGAGCAAGGGTGGGGTTGGGAAGGTGAGTGAGGGTCAATGAACAAGTCATCTGCACTCACTGTGGGAGCAAGAGTGTGTTCACAGCAGTGGTGATCCTGTGTCTCAGTCCCACTGGAATTCCCCAGGGACACTGGGCCTTGCATGATGCACAATAGGCCAGGAGACACAATGACTCCCATTAACAGGACAGGCACCAGGGAGCTGGTGGGGACACACAGGACACAGATGACAACACTGGTGAGGGGTCCCTTTCCTGTGGTCCCTGAGATTCCTCAATACACTTGGTCCCCATTACTACATGAAATAACATCCGGAATCTGAGTATTTCTAGATCATTACAGTGATTTTTACAACTTCACAGTGGCCATCTTGAACTCCACAGTTTGCAGGAATTAGTTTTTTTTTTTTTTTCACTTTTTGCATTAAATAAGAGGATACCCTATTTTGCAGCCTTGTGTTGAAACCATGGGTCTTCTTTGATGGGGCCTCTTGTGTTGAGTTTTGTGAAAAATGTGACTGAGTGGCAATGTGATTATACTACTGTGCGTCCCTGTGTTCTCAGGATCAGTGGGGAGGCTGAGGGAGGCCTGCAAATGGGCTGAGAATGACACATCAACTGTGAACACACCTCACTGCCCTCTTGCAGTACAGCCCACAGGCAAAACCCCTATGCCCTGGGCTCAACCCATGTTTCAGAATCTTGGAAAGAGTAACATGGTCCTACATTTGGTTTCACACTCAATTCATAAGAAGGGATTGCTTTCATTATAAACAGATAACCAAAGGGAACATGTGGCTTCACAAATGCATCTTTTGAGATTACACAAAGTTGGAGTGATGATACGCATTAGTCATAAAGCTACACCCTACAATTTGAAACCCCCTTATGTGCACACATATACACATGGACTCACACCCAGTTCAGTCACATGTGCACTTTAGCTCCTGCTGAGTCCAAGGAATGCAGGAGGATCATATGCCGCAGTGCAAAGGAAATCTACACACATACTAATTACTTCTGCAAAAGAAAACCTTAATTTAATTATTGAAATGAAATGGAATCCCACTGTAAGTTCATGTCATGCGGGGACAGTGATTATTTTACTTCTTCCTTTCTGATTTGGATGCATTTTATTCAATTTTCCGCCAAAGTACTCCAGCTGGGAATTCCGTGCTGTGCTGATTGTTAGTGGTGATAGTGAGTGTCTTTGTCTTGCTCCCGATCTTAGAGAAAATGTTTCCATCATTTTCACCCCTGATAATGATGTTACCTGTGGACTTTTATACATGACCTTTATTATATGAAGCAGTTTACTTCTGTCTTTAGTGTGTTGAGTGTTCTTCTTCCCTGGAACATGTGTTATGTTTTGTCAATTTTTGCCTGTGTTTATTGACCACATGATGTGGAAAGGATAGTAGCAACAACAAAATATGATTGGTTCACTGGATGTCCACATGAAGAGAATAAAGGAAAACCTTATCATATAACATGTAGAAAAATTAAACTCACAATGGATTAAAGATATGAATGTGGACATAATTCTATAAAAACCCTAAAACAAAACATAGAAGAAAACTTGATGGCTTTGTATTTGTCAATAATTTATTGAATATCACATAAAACACAATAAACAAGAATACATATGGACAAATTGACTTATATTAAACTCATCATCATATGTGTATGGGAATAATATCATCAACCAGCCAGAGAAAAGGCAACTTGTGCAATGGGGGAAATGTTTTCAGCTTATCTATTTAATCATATGTTAACGTGCAGAATATAAAACCAACTTCTACAACTTAACATCAGAAATCAAAGTAAAACAAAATATCAGAGTAAACAAGGGGTTAGAAAGGTGGGCGTGGGCACGCTGTCAATGGAACCATGTGCACTATGCATGGGAATGTGAATCGGTGTAGTTAAAGGAAAATGATATGGGGTTTCTTTAAAAAATTAAAACCCATAGTGCCTTATGACATAAAAATTCCACTTCTGGTTATGCATCAAATAAAGCAAAATCGCTGTATCAACAAGCTATCTGTAGATGCATATTTATTTAGCATTGCATACAAAAGACAAATCATGGATACAGAAAGTATGCATCATGGGCTATCATTCTCTAAAAACAGAATAAAATCCTGACATTAGTGACAACATCAATAGACCTTTTGGGAACCACAGTACACAGAGAAGTGAGACACAGAAAGACAAATGCTGTGTGATCTCTCTTGCATGTGGATTCTAAAAGAAATCATCACAAAGGTCACATTTGTGTTACCAGAGGTGGGGTTTGGACAGTGGGAGAGTTGGATGTTGATGATCTGAAGGTACAAACTTCCATTCACAGGATACACGAGTCCTGGGGATGGAATGGACAGCAGGATGACTGGATACCTACTGTGAGGTATGTGTGAATTTTACTAAAGAGAATAGATCCTAAATGTTTTCTGCACAAAGAAACCCCCTTTTTCCTTCTCTTTCTTCCATTTTGTTTATTTCCCTTCATTTGAAGTTCCCCATGTCTATATAAAGTAATAGATATTAACTGTGTTTCTGTGGTAAATATTTCAAAAGTTGTGTAAACCCAGTCACTACGCTCCACACCTTACACATATACAGTGTGGAATGATCATATTTGCATACAACTGAAAGAAAAGTAGAGTGAAAATGCAATAGTCATTTGTCAAAGCTGACATACAAATATGCAATACACATCTGAAAAGATGGTCAGTATTAGCGATAACTAGAGAAATGCAAGTCAAAAGCACAGTGCAAAGTCACCTCTCATCCTTTAGGAAACTTATAATGAAAAGAAACCAAATGAAATAACAAGTGTTGACAAGAATATGGAAAATAGGAGCTCTTCTGCATCCACTAGGAAAAGCAGTATGGGGGCTTTTCAAAAATTGAAAATAGAGGTGTCATAGGGTGCAGCAATTGGACTCCTGGGTGTACATCTAGAGTAATGTCACAGAGATGGTTAGACAGCTATTTGCATAGCGGCAAATTCAGAGCTGACAGGAGGTGCAAGCAACCTAAATGGCCCTTGATGGATGAAGGGACAAACAGAATGTGATTCATACATGCACTGGAGTATTGCACAGCATTGAGAAAGAGGAACATTATCAGGTGCTTCAGAGTGGATGGACCTTGAGGACTTTATGTTTAGAAAGGTGAGATAGTCACAAGAAGATACTCCTGTATGATTCCATGTATACAGGTTGTCTATCTAGAGGAGGCAGGTGTATTGAAATGGAAAGTAGGGTGGTGAGTGCTAGAGGTGGGAGGGGTCAGTGGATTTACATGTGTACAGTGTCAGATCTACAAGATGAAATAGTTCTTCACCCTGTTCTGTCAATGAGAATATACCTAGCATTACAGAAGTGGATACTTTATATGATAAGATGGCACCTTTTGCATTTTCTACCACAACTAAGAATTTTAAAATATATAAAACTATATTTCACAATTTCTATGTTGTCTCCATTACATGTAGTTTGTGACAACTGGCCACACTTTGTAACAGGTCAGTCCCATCCCAGACACCACCAACATGCTGCATTTACACTGCACTGTGGTGAGGTTTCTGTTTCTGTCCTCATTTACCTTCACTCCTTTGCTAAGAGAAGCAGAGACTGAAGCGGGGGTGGGGCATGTGGGGCCACCAGGCATACCATGGGGTTCTCCTTCATTTTACCCCACAGTAAACACCCCTGGACATTTCTTCACAGCTCTTCTCCACATTCATGTAACTGTTACGTAATTGTGCACTTTACTGACTTTATAAAGATTATTAGGAAACACAGTTATACATTAAAGTGCAAGTTTGCCATGCTGAACAGTGGTTATGGAAACAGAAGTTATACTTTTCTGTGGTGGCATAGGAGTTGTTGGTGATGTTTGCTCTGCTATTACCTCATATCTAAAGGTGCGTTGGGATAAGCTTTCTGAATAGCCTCCTGAAGTCATCGGGGCAAAATTACAAAGTTGCTCATAATTATACTTTTCAGTTATAGATCTATGTATGTATTCTTCATACCACACCACTTCCAAACATGTAATTTTGTTTATAATAATCGCTACTCTGGCAGGTAATCATAAAATAACTTAGTTAAGGTCGACTATTAAGCACATGTTGTAGCAATTCTAGCAGTGCAACCTTCAGCCCTAGGCATTATGTGGTCTAGGCATTAATGAGTGGAGAAAAAAACCCTGACACATTTTAGAAGGAAGGGTGTGCAATGACATGAACAGTTTTGTATCACAACTTGTGTATGAATGCATGTAATTTTCAAAAATAAATGTTTGTGTGTTACTGTTTGTGACTGTGTGTGACTGTGTGTGTACATATCAAGTAGTAAGAGAACAGGAGGGATATTGGTCACTCTGATAGGAGATATGTTCATGCTGTGCACATTTTGTAATCAACTGAAGTGTTCAATATGAAATTCCTTTATAATTACAACAAATTCATCTGTTTCTTTCTATTAGATCTTTTGTTTAACATGTGCCCTGTATGACCATCGTGATCAAGGATGGGGCCTGTTGAATATCAGGGGCAAGGAGTTAAGATCTCCTCGACTTTCCTAGGATCCAACATGATCCCAATGTAAAACCACCCACAGTGAAGCTTTACACCTTTGCATCCAGGAGTAAATCTTGAAGGAGATCAATAGTGTGCATCCCAGTCCTAAGAGTCCCACACCCCACTGTGGTTTTAGCACTGCTTCCTGCAGGAAAGGGGCTACTCCTAAGGATGGATGTGGGGGATCCTGTGTTTGGAGCACTGAGCTGGCAGCCCTTTCAGGGATCCATATGGATCCCACAATGATGGGTGAGGTGCACCATTTCTGAGCCTGATCAGGCCTGTCAGCTGATGGAGTGTCCATGGGAACTGGAACCGTACAGGGAGGGGCACACAGGGAGTCAGACACCATGTGCAGTAATGTTCACCTGAGACATGGGTACCGAGCTGCACACAGACAAATCACCAGCAGGTTGCCTGTGGAGCCCAGACTGATGAGTGAAGAGGTAAAAAGACACTGAGGAACAGCCTGTGTACTAAGATGTATCATCAGGCATATTATTCAGCAGCTGAGAAGTTAGTTGAAATTTAGGAAATGCTATAAAGAAACATTAAGTCTTTACTTTTCCATAACAGTCATGCCAGTACTAAGAGCATAAAACCACTTAGAAACACACATAATACTATGCATACATGAAGGCACACAACAAAAGAACACATAAAATTGCATGTTCAGGTAAACACACAGTAGCACTCACCCACACACAGATGCGCATGTTAACTGGCACATGGACACACAGAGTAACAGATGTGCATGTGAATACCAGGACAAGAGGGACGGTCTATGTGAAGAGGAATTGCAGACTAATTCAAGAATCCTCTTCCCATCCTCTCTCGTCATCTGCTCACCACATGGGCCCCAGGCATCCATGTGCCCTGAGAAACTTCTGGAGCCCAGCCCCATGGCTGCCCAGTCAGGATGGACTGTGGTATCCTGGCTGGCACTGTGTTGTTCCATGTTCATGGTACACTAACCTATGTACATTCCCTTGGTGGTCATGGAGCACAGCTCAGGGAGAGCAGGATCCAGTATGTGTACCTGGATTCTGCTGTGAGGAAAGTTTGGGTGTGCACTACCCCTCTTCCCATGCACCCCATTCTTGCAGCTGTGCTATGGGCTTCACTAGTCCTGAGACTGACTTGTGCAGCTGGGGAAAAGGGGACACTTGATTAAAGGACACCTCACCTTTCAGGTTTTTTACATGCATTATCTGAGACCCTGAGAAGTTAGTATCTATCAATGAGATGGTCTCCAATCATGTTGTGTCTAAGACACATTCTTGACCTTGGGGTCACGCCCAGCTGACATAGAGGGAAATCAGGCTTTTTAGTAGGGTGTGCTCACCCCAGGGCCTGGTTCTCACTGACATGTGGGGTGGTCTTTCTGTGAGCTGTGGGAGGCTCAGAGATTAAATCATGCATGAGCACTCATACCGCACAACATACAATCACAAAACATGCGCTAACAAATTAGCATGTGTGTGCACACATGGACACTCCCCCACACAACTTCAAGCAGCTCAGGAAGAAAGCCTGTCCCCAGATTCCTGAGGCGCAGCTGAGACCCAGATACTCAAGGAACCTTGGTGGCTGAAACTGAATGCTCAGGAACATCCAGATTCCTGCTGCTGGGACCAAAGGGTGTTCTCTTATATGACAGGACTCCACAGCTGTGATTAAGTTAGGGATGTCTGAGTTAGAGTTGTTGACATGGGGAGATTATTTGGAATTCTCCAGCTGGGACATAAATGGAATCATGTGTCCTTTTGGTAACAAAACCAAAGAACATCAGAGTAATGATACTGTGATTGCTGAAACAGATTTTGGGGCGTGTTTCCACATCCACTCAGTAAATGTGGGGCAAGAGGGTAACATGTGTTAGGGAGGACAGAGACCTGAGGGGTGAAGGTTCTGGGGGAAGATCGTGACTCTTATAGGTGTGAGGTGTGCCTGTCAGAATGAAAGAGACATGTGAGGGCATTGTGTGCATGTCTGCAGACAGAGAGCCTGAGCTCAGCACACAGGGGCCTGGACAGAGATGGACCCCAATTTGTGGTAAATGTTTACAAATATGAAGAAGACAAGAGCACTCAGGGTCGTTAATTGTCAAGGAAGAAAAAGGACACACAGGAACATGGTGAAGGAAAGGTCCCAGGCACAGGGTTGAATCTCATCTGTAAACACAATATCACGTCTTCCTCTGCTGTCTGCAGTGACAATGTGGGAAATGATGGCTACATAGAAGGAAGGAGTGTCCCTGGATTCTGCTGAGAGTTTTGAGAGGAAATCCCTGCTCCCAAGTGAAAGTCCCTTCCTTCCTCAACCAGGTCAGCACCAGCCCCTGTGTTTGTTCTCTGTGGTCCCTGGGACATGAGCATACACTACACACAGTTCTCCTGTCGCCCCCAAAGAGCTTTGAGTCTGGTCTCGCACTGACTTCCTCTTACTGCATCTCTCGCATAGTAATACCTGGTCGTGCCCTCAGCTCTCAAACTGTTCAGCTCCATGTTGTGTGTGCTAATGGACTTGTCTGCAGTTATAGTGACTCTGCCCTGGAACTTCTGTGTGTAGTGTGTGTCACCACTCTTAGGGTAAATAGACTACATCCACTCCAGGCCTTGTCCTGGGGTCTGTCACACTCAGTGCCTCCAGTATCTGCTGAAGGTTTATCCAGAAGCCTTGCAGAAGACCTTCACTGAGGCCCCTGGCTTCCTCACCTCAGACCCAGGCTATGCCAGCTCACCTGGGAGTGGACACCTGTGGAAAGAAGACGGGAGTATGTGGAAATGTAGCTTGACTCTCCTTGGTTCCCTCCTCAACCCTTAAACAAAGGAGTCCCTTACCTGTAGCCACTGTGACCAGGAACAGGACTCCCCAGCTCCAGCCCATGGTGAGGCGCTGTGCCATCAGGACGTCTGGAGGGGAGGATGTGGCTGTGGGTGATGCTCTCAGGTCACTCATAAAACCACATTCATCCTAGTCTAACTCATCTCATGTGCATAGTCATGAGAGAAAATGTGTCATTAATGATTATATGACTCCACTTGGAGAAGGTAGAGGGCACAGAGACCATGATCAGTGGGAGAGTCAGGATCCACGTCCTAATCAGTGTTATTGAATATACATCCCATTGCAGGTCCCTTAGCTCAGTGCAGACATAGCTCCTCCCATTGATGAACAAGTCCCCACAGCACATGATCCTACTTCAGAACACACCTTGAGTGACACAGAGACCACATGGATTATTCTGGCCTTGGTACTTGAATGACTTATTACTGGGCCAGTGTGTCTCCCAAATTCTGCTCCTAGTAAGTTAATTGAACAATTCATACCCCCAGCTTCTTACAATTCAGATGTAAAGAAGCCCTAGATATACTCATATTGACTATGGTTCTCATGTCCTATTGAGTCGGTAAATGCTCTGATGGAATGGGATGTTTATAGTCACCTCATGCACAATTTAATTATAGGTGTTTTTGTTTGTTTGTTTTTTGTTTTTTTGTTTTTATTGAGACAAGGAAGCCCTAGGTTCTCAGAAGAAATTCCCCTATATCTCCCTCTGCTACTGCCCCTGGGTCAACAATCCTGAGGTCATGGACCCCACACGCAACCTGCTAACCAGCCTATGACATGCAGGGTAGGGTCCTGTCTGGGCTCAGAGGGCATGGTCCTCTCATGGCTGGATGCTGACTTCAGGGTGCTCCCTCAGGAACATCATGTGCTTCAACATCTCTGGACACAGAGAACCATTTGTACTAAACCCCAGTGATTGTGTAGAGAGCCCCATATCCAGTGCTCTATGAATCACCAAAAGGTCTCTTCCCTGGAGCTGCCAGATGCACTGAAACAGCCAACACCTCTGAGTCCAGAAGCTCTCTGGAGTTTTGGGGGCTTCTGATGCCCCCCAGTTCCTCTGTTTGCAGGTCCTATCTGCATATCCCTGCATGTGGCCCTAATCTCACTGCACATCTGCTCAATCACACACACACACACACACACACACACACACACACACACACACACACTGGTTATTTTCAAGGTAATTAACTCCAGGTATCCCTTATCCCCTTTCCTACCATATAGGCAGGGTCCACCCCCATGAATTTTAGGCCTGGGTGTGACTTTGTAAGTGGCTGAGAGTTGGGCTGCTCAGTGAGAGACACACTGTTATTTTGTACTTTCTGGATGCCCCATCCTGATGATTATCTTTCTTTCTATCAGCTGCTTTATGGACCTCAGACTGCAGCACCCCATGTGGAGACAGACTCACTGCTCAGAGACTCCCAGCAGCACCTTCCAGTTGTTGGAGAAACTACTGTCTCCCCATGCACCTGAGCCTCAGTTTAAACCTCATGGACATTCCCAGACTGACCAAGGCATCAGAGGTGAGAACTTTCACACTATTGGTCATTACTCAAGTTGTCTTTCGGGTGGTCTTTTCTATGGGAGGTCATGGAAGAGCTGTGGTGATACTCCTCATGTGGACTCCGTGCCCTACAAATCTGTCAGCCTGGCAGGCACTGAGTTCTCACTTAGATCAAGAGAAAGGCAAGAACATCTGTTTTGGTTTGCACTGTCTAGGGAATGTCACAGGTAACTTCTACCTAGGAGAGTACTGAGAAATCGCCCATTTCCACAGGACCATGTTTTTTGATTTTTGAAATGAAAGATTCTACATCTATCAGTTAAATCTGCTTGATCTAGGGCATTATTCAATGCCACAATATCTTTGTTGATATTTTGTTTGGAAGATCTATCCATTGTTGACATTAAAATGTGAAATCCCCTAGTGTAAGTGTGTTGCTGTCAATATCTTTCTTGAAATCCTACAAGATATCCCTTATATATTTGGGTCCTTCTGCATTGGGCGCATATTTGTTTATAATGTTTATGTATTCTTGATGAATTATTCCTTTGAATATTGTGAAGTGTCCTTCTGTGTTTCTTTTTCTGGCCTTTGTTTCAAAGTCTATTTTTTTTTTTTTTTTTTAAGTATTGTTGTCCCAGCTTTATTTCCCCTGTCCATTGGTTTGGGATATTTTTTCCAGCTCTTCACTTTCAGTCTGTGTAGGTCTTTTGTTCTGAGGTGGGTTTCTTGTAGGAATTATATATGTGGGTGATATCTTCTTATCCGTTCATCTTCTCTATGTCTTTTGGTTAGAACTTTTACTCTATTTACATTTAAGGTCATTATTAAGATGTACTTAATCATTTCCCCCCTTCATATCTGTGTTCTTCTCTTACTCTTTTTCTTCATCCTCTTAAAGCAGTCCCCTTAGCATCTCTTGCAAAGCTGGTTTGGAGGAGGTGTTTTCTTTGAGCATTTTATTTTATTTATTATTTTATTATTTTATTTTATTTTATTTTATTTTATTTTATTTTATTTTATTTTATTTTATTTTATTTTTGTCTAAGAAACTTCTTATTTGGGCTTCCATTTTAATTGAGAGTCTTGCTGGATAGAGTAGCCTTGGTTTCAAGCCTCTGCTTTTCATTACTTGGAATATTCTTTGCCATTCCTGTCTGGATTGGAGCCTTTCCATTGAGGATTCAGCTGCTAGCCTTATTGTGCCTCCCTTGTATGTTACTTCCTATTTCTCTTTTGTTGTCTTTAAAATTCTTCTCTTGCTTTGAAGTTTGTCATTTTAACTATGATGTGTCTTCGAGTGAGCCTCTTTTAATTCAACTGACAGGGGCCTCTGTGCTCTGTGAACTTGCATAACATTTCCTCTCTCCAGGTTATGGGCATTTTCCGTCACTATTTTTTCAAACAGGTTTTCTATCCTTTGGTCCTTCCCTTCTCCTTGTGGTGTCCCTATGATTCGAATGTTGTTGAGTTTCATGTTGTCTTGGAGTTTCCTTAAGCTTTCTTCATATTTTTTAGTGTTTTTTTTTTCATGAAGTCGCCTTACTTTGGTATTTCTTTCTACCTTGTTTTCAAGCTCACTAAATCGGTCCTCTACTTCATGCAGCCTACTTGTAATTCCTTTTGAAGTGTTTTTTTTTTTTTATTTCAGATAATATATTTGTCACTTCTTCTTGGTTCTTGTTCACAGTTTCTACTTCATCTTTCATAAAGTTGTTGTTCCCACTCAGTTCCTTGTCATTGTCTGTGAGTTCCTTGAGCATCTGTAGGACCACTCATTTGAATTCTGTATTTAATAGTTCACTTGCTTCCATTTCATTTAGCCATTTTATTGGGGAATCTTCAATTTATTTCAATTGAGTTTTTTTTTTGTCCCTAATTGTAGGCAAGTCTTTTGTTTGCTCCTGCAATTCCAGATGCTATGCTTTGCCAGCTGTCTTTGTAAGATGAACTTCTGTTGTAGGGGTTCTGTAGGGAGTCTGTGGTGTTGCCACTTTGATCTCCTTGTCTGGAAGCTCCAGGTTTGCCTTTTCTTTTGTTTCTATAGGGAGTCTGCGGTGTTGCCACTTTGATCTCCTTGTCTGGAAGCTCCAGGTTTGCCTTTTCTTTTGTTTTTGTGGGATCTCATGTTGTATTTAGGTCTTACCTGTCCGTGGCTCCTTTTGATGGTTTCTTGGAGTGAGCCTTGGAGTTCTAGTAGGTTTACTAGTATCCACATCTCTCACCTTGTCTTATATGTTTGTACAGTTGTTGCTTAACAAAACAGCGTTATCAGACAACCAAACCTATGCTAAATAGGCATCTTGATACAGAGACTGGAAAGTGGATTTTTACTTGTTAACAAATATATCATGTAATTCATTTGAAACATATCTCTTGGCAATATGAATGCTTTTCAAATGGAAAAATATCAATTTGTAAAAGTAATGTAATGGTCATATGTTGGGGACCAGTCTGTGTGGTTTCTGCAACTGTTGCCTCCAAGAGCAAGTCTTGAAAGAGGCCAGCAAGTCTCACAGGAAAACCAGGAAACACTGGAGGCCGGCATGACCTGACTCTAGAACACAGGGTTCCCGTGGGACACCAGGCCTAGTAGATACATTATATCCTTTGAAGCTTGCTTTGCTTTCTATAGTTCTACAGATATAAACTGGATGTTTAAGTTCAAGCATATGGAGTAACTCCTTATCTCACAAAACATATCTTAAAGACCCTCTGGCATCAGCATGGCAAACAAACCATGACCTATGACAAATCTTTATGTTCCTTCAATTGTCATCTATAGATAATACCTATTTTGCATGGCCATAACCCTTTGGCATTGATTGAGGACCTATTCATGTATGTTGTGTACACCTACACACACTATTACAAATAAAAGCTGTTTGGGAGAGGGCCTCAGGGCATTCCTCACTAAAGGGAACCATCACCCCCTTTCCTGCTTGAACAACAATATTGTGTCCTGGATGACTTGTTCTCATCTGCAGCTGCTGGGAGAGCTCAGCAGATGGAGATCACCCCATAGCTATAAATGTATCAATTGAATGCATGTCAATTACTTAATTTAATTGTCAGTAAAAGCATGGCTTCTGAGAAATAAGAATTATAATTACATTGGAAAGGCATTGTGTGGTTTGGGAATAGAAGACATGAGATATATAAACACTTGACAAAATAGAAGAAAATAATTTCTTTCAAAGCCAGTTTTTTTTTAAATGAATTTTACAAAGCAAATTGAAAGAGACTGTGTCTACCCTGACTGGTATGGTGCAGTGGATTGAACACAGGCCTGAGAACCAAAGGGCTGCCAGTTTGATTCCCAGACAGGGTGCATTCCTCGGTTGCGAGCCTGGTCCCCAGTAGGGAGTGCTCAAAAGACAACCACACACTGATGTTCCCCTCCCACTCTCTCCTTCCCTCAATCTATGTCTAATAATAATAAATAAAATCTGAAAAAAATAATTGTGTCTGTTGCAGAAACATTGTGTACATCAAAGAGAGTTTATAAAAATTAAAGAAAGTGCATAGAAAGAGATCCTGAGAGATAATTATATATTGCAGTTGAATCAGAAATTCAATTAGGGAAATGACTCTTAATATGAATAGCAGCTAACACAGAATTTCTTTGCTTCTTCTTTAGACTGTTAGAAGGGAAAACTTCAGCCCTGGCTGGCATAGCTCAGTGGATTGAGCACGGGCTGGGAACCAAAGTGTCCCAGGTTCAATTCCCAGCCAGGGTACATTCCTGGGTTGCAGGTCATAACCCCCAGCAACCGCACATGATGTTTCTATCTCTCTCTCTCTCTATCTCCCTCCCTTCCCTCTCTAAAATAAATAGATAAATAAATAAATATATATTTAAAAAACCCCTTAAATACCTATTTCTCTTTTAAAAAAAGGGAAAACTTCTACTTTTGTGTAAGAATAAAATATTTTATAGTTTTTAAAAAAGAGTTATGTGTTTTATTATGTTAATCAGCTACTTGATTACATAAAAACACATCTTCATTATTATAAGAAGTAAAGCTGTGCTAGCCCCTATTTACTTTTATACCTTTATTGTTACTCTGTGAACGTAAATATCCAATAATTTATATATTTTTTCACAATGATATATGACATTTTGATCAAATATGACAAAATCCCCAGTACTTAAATTTTAAGGGACATTTTCATGATGTAAAAGTGGCTTTGGGACATTCAAGTGGGTTCCTGGAATGCCTGCCACCTGGATTTGAGTTTTATTCAAATGAAAACAAAATTTAGAGCAAGATAGGCCTATTTGATATTCTTATAGTGCATAGGAAGTTTTGTCACATAGATGAATGATAACTATGTTCTACACACACACACACACACACACACACATATTTATACACATATATTTGTGTAATTAAAATGCATGTTTAGAGGTAAAATTAAAGTATCCAAGAGTCTATAAAGTTCTCATATACTTTCATTTCTCCTTTTAAAATATCTTAAAATGGTGTTAAAGACAAGCTCATGTCTTCATCAATCTCTTTGCAATCAGATCTATAACCAGATCATTTCAAGATTCTCTTTCTGTCATTTATGGTCCAGCATTGTTTGATCCTGATGAATTTACAAATATGCTACATCTTCAGAGAAAACCCTGGAAAGGGCTATGGCTTACTCTAAATTCCATATTTCTGAGAGTAAATTTTCAGATCATGTTTTTAAATGAATAAAAATTCTTAGAACTTTATGGAATAATTGGATTTAGAGAAATACTGGGAAATAATCAGCATGGAAACATTGATTATGGGACAGAAGGAACTGAAGATTATTGTAGTTTCGTGACAGTTGCTGAGCATATTGCTAATTTTTAATCATGTTGCTTTGCAGACATAAGAAGACTTGCATTTTTCCTAAAGCATGTTGGTAACTTATATTTTAAAAAGAAATATCAAGGCATTTATATTTTCCTCCTATTTGATCCCTCTAGAATTTAGACAGTATTAATTAATGGGTATTATTATTTCCCTAGCAATATATTTGTTTGAATAAATCAAGCAGGGGCCTGATTTATGATAATAGGACACCTAAAGCTATTTGCCAAATATGGTTTTATTAACCAAGAATTTGACTCAAATGTTATGTCTGAGAGATCTGCCCAGACTCTCAATATCAGCAAAAGCTTTAAGGATTGTAGAATGGCATGCAAACCAATACAAGCTACTTGGAGAAAGGGCCTGGCATTTTGCCAATTCAGTAGGTTCATGGTAGCCTTTACAGTCAAGGATTGAGAGTTGCTTTCCTGGGAGACCACAGGGGAGAGCTCAGGACAATTTGGAAGACTAAAGAACTTAAGGAACTCACTCAAAGTTACTGGTCCTGCAAGTAAAACCTAATAGCAACCATGTGGCTTGACTTCACTGCTTCATGTGGTGAATTAAATCTCATTCTGGCAATTTCTTATAAGAGCACATCTAATACACATTATATAATTGATTGTTATTCCTGTTATGTTTAAGCAAATTATCAGAGCTTATTGAGACTGAACTTAATACTGTGCATGGATTTGTCTTAACTTAAATTTTTGACTAAAATGTGTGTGATTCTATGTAGAGAATTTATGTTCCAGTAGACTCTGTGCCACACAATTATGTACATTAAATTACTTCAGTGAGTTGCCTTCATTTTTTTTTAACTTATAAAAAATTTGGATCCTACTTTTTCTGGCTTCTCCAATAATATTGAGATTAGTCACACAGTTTGACTCCTCCATGGTACAAGCCCTACTCCTACTCAAGGAGTACAACCTCCAGGCAACATCTCCACCCTCATCCGTGCCCAGGCTTCATCTCCCCTCTGACTGAGAGCAATGCACTCTAGGCTCTGAAGGATAATGACATCCCTCTTCAGCATGAAGCAATTGCAGTTGTACGAATCATCCAGTGCCACTATTTTCTAACAGGATTCAGAGGCAAAATTCTTGAATGGGAAATAGTGTAGGCAATAAGACAAAACCACAGCAAGAATGAAAGGTCAGGAATGGTAAAAGAAAAAAAAAAAAGATAGGTCAGGTATCGATGACCACCAAGACAGAAATCTCAGGTGTCCGGCAGCCAGCATGTGAGAACAATTGAGTAAAAAGTGCCACATAGCAGATAGTGAACTGGCTAATTGACTAGGATAATAGATGTGAGGGCCTGGGGGCTCCTATAGACACATCCCAAACCATCATTACTTCTGCACAGGATCCAAATATACACCTGGCACCCATGAACTATGTATCAAACACCAAACTGACTAAACAAAAGCAGTTTTGGTAATAGGGGTAACAAGACAATGCAGGAACAAACATGCCCAAAACCATTAAAATGCCAACTCAGAGATTACAGTTATTATACCGCTTTCTTTATTGGCATGAATGCTCCATCCTTCTGGTGGAACTGGTCTTGTTCTGTAAGTTGCCAAAGCAAGAAGAACCTTTTTTTTCTCCTGAAAGGGAACAGCTTTCTCTCAGGTCCCATTGGAATATGCCCTCCAACTCCAGATGCCGTTGTCCTGTTCAGGGACATACAGTGGAGACCTGCTCCCTCCTGAGATCTACAAGCAAGTAAGTGAAACAGTTTGCATACATTAGACTACAGTGTGATCAATCAACATTCACCCAAAAGACCTGAGATTTCCCTGGAGAAATACCAGACAATGAATATTTCTATGGCACACTCTATTACCCTGATGGAGACCAGCTGTACATAAGTGAGTACTTCAGAATCTCTCCATAATTTTAACCATCATAGCTAATAAAACAGACAACTCATTTTCTAATATTCAGAAATCTCTGGAGTCTCTAGCTAGAGCTGTCTTACATAATCAAATTTCTTTAGACTACATACTAGCAGAACAAGCAGGAGTTTCCATGACAGTGAACCCCTGTTGTTGTTCTTACACTGACACCTCAGCTCTGATGGAAACAAGTATCACCTAAATCAAGCATCAGGCTGCCTGGTGCCAACAAAATAGGAAGCATCACACTCCTCTCATTGAGAATCCTGGAAATTGGATTAGTCTATTTTCATGAATTCCACAAGGAACCACCTCCATATTAGGAGGATTTTTAAATTTAAGTGTAACCATTCTTTTTCTTTTAATGAGTATCTTTTTGTTTTGAAGCTCTTTATGACTTGTCTTCCCCATGCAAGGAAAACAGAATATGCTCAACAGCCACCTCTAAAAATGTATCTTCTTTTGACTAATGAGGCTTTGGCTTAAAATAGGCTCAGGATTTTCATTCCCCAGAAGAATCAGAGAGCATCACTGTCTGTGTAGACATGGAAAAATAGTTGACAGTGGTGATAAACAGGACATGGGAACTTTGTACTGGTGTAACTTGCCACTAAATGGAATTAGAAACAGATGCACTAAAAAACTTGTGAAATTCATACTGACGGTTTCTTTGTAAGCAAATTGCAAGCACCAGCATTCCCAATCTTGCTTGTACAAGAAATGACCTTGACCATAATTCAGGGTGACACCGATCACTGAACTACAGGATGCTGGCTGGCAGCAAACAATTCCAGGGCCCTGATATTAAAGGTCCATGTCTGGTCTAACAGGTCACTGCTTGCACATCCACAGTCTCCCATGATCTTTTAATTCTCCTTGTCCCTCTCCTTCTTTATAAAGTCCCCTCCCTGCACTGAAGTGTTATGATGACCTCTGCAAAGAGAGTCCCTCATCTTCCAGCTCTCCAGCCCCTGAAAAAAAAAACTCTCTCATTTACATCAACACCTTTATCTTGAGTATTGCCATTTGAAGTGACAGACAGATGCACCTGCGTTTGATTACACCAGGATGGTGCCTTCTGGAGAGGGCCATCTTTTAGGTTAATATAAGACAAACTCTTGCTGGGTCTTCGCATTGTGGAAAGATGAGCCAGCTCTCTTAGTTTATTGAGAAAGGCACTAACCCCCTTCCTGGGGCACTCTCATGACCTAAGCATTTCCCAAAACCTCACCTCTTAATACGATCCTCTTTGAGGATCAGGATTTCAACATATAAACTTGGGGTAATAGTTGTTTTCAGACCACAGCATTGCCGTAGAGCCTCTGGAGAAATAGTGGTCCTTCCACCGCCTTGATCTTAGTCCAGTAAAGGGATTTCATGTGCCAACCTCCAGACTTCATAGATTGCAAACCAAATGTAGAGTAATTGATTCAGTTGCCATAGGAACATAGTGCAGGCTGAATGGAGATCTCCCACTGTCAAGCGTGTCCCTCCCCTGATATCTGATTTTTTTTTTTTTGTGAAATACATCAGCACTGCTTAAAAACAGGGACACTCACAGGGTAGTGATCTCAGGTGAGAATTTTCCTTTGTATCTCATCCTGAGGAAGGACTGCAAGAATACTGTGATGGCACAGACTGTACTGGAACCTGGAACATTTGTCAACCCTCAAATTCACTTCCAAAATGTCATCTCTGTGGGGCTTGCCACAGTCAAGGACATAAAAATCATCCTTGGTTTCAATGCACTTACATTTCCCCAAGTACAGTTCTCTTTATCAGAAATAAGGGGATGCCATAGAATGGGCTAGGCACCACTACAGTCCAGATCTCCAAACCTGATCCGGACCAGTGATTTCCTGATGTTGTCTTTGTGGTGGATACCGGCCAGCAGTATCCACCCCCCCACCCCACGGATGCTCATCGAAACACGAGAAAAACATGCACAGAGACAACCAGGTCCGGTGGGGAAATAGGGATGGAACAGCCACTCTTTCTAGTGTAGAGGGTCTCAAGCCCCCATCTCAGTAGGTTTTTATTAAGAATACGGACTCAGTTTGTGGATTCACAGTCTGGCAGAAAAGATAAAAAATAATAGGTAACTTTCAAAGGTGCTGACAGAATTTCCACTGGAATTCTGGGCAAAGTTTGGGGTTTTATCACTACAGGACATAAAAGGCTAGTCTCATTCCCTGCCTGTGCCTTAAAATTCTAATTCAATAGCATCCTCCAGCAAGCAGATCTCACAGGACCTTGCATAGTCTATGCCCCAGGTCTGATTACCCTGGGGGTCTGCCAACTCTGGTCTGGACTGCATGGCCCCTGCTATTCCCACAGGCCTGAGTCGGGCAGAGGAGACAAAGGCAGCCAGGAGACTTGGATTTCTCATGTCTAAGAACCAGGACTCAGGCTTTGACAAAGCCGAGGGGGCAGGGGTTGATGTCCATCATTCCTTCATTTCCACAGCCCCAAGTGTATTCCCTGAGGCCTTCACATGATCATGCCTGCCTTAGATTACTCCCCCTGTGGGAAATCTTACCCCTCATTAGCTAACTGATCAAGCTTAGGAGGACAGGCAAAGAACAGGCAGTGTTCATGCCAGGGAAATAAGTTTTATCTCCTTACTGGCTCTTGGTTCGGAGGTCTCTCATTCAGCCTAAGTCACAGGGGGTTACAGCTTCCTGAGACCAGGCAGGGAAGACCCCAAATGTCTTTATGAATAACCTTTAGAAGATGAGGAGGAGTGCCCTGCACAGTCACACTCAATGACAGGGCATCTCTTGGGACCATCTTCCCCTGCCTCTTCCTATCAGTGTATCTGGTGTCTTGAATATTCTCTGAGTTCCTGATGTGCCCCTGGCAGCATCAGCCCTCTTCTCAGGTTCCTGACTGTGTGTGAGGAAGTCATGAGGCTCATTGCCCTGTCCTTTTTTCAGACCAGCCCAGCTGTCCCATCCTTCAAGGTTTTTGACACACTCAGGAAGTGGGTCATCACACTGTGTCTCTCGCACAGTAATACACAGCTGTGTCCTCAGACTTCAGACCATTGATCTGCATATAGGCAGTGCTGACAGAGGCGTCCATGGAGAACACAAAGCGTTCTGAGAAGCCCTGGGCATATGTGGGTTTCCCAGTTTCTGTGTTAATCCAGCCCATATATTGCAGAGCTCCTGCTGGGGCCTGTCATACCCAGTTTATGGCATAGTTAGTGAAGGTGTATCCGGAAGCCTTGCAGGAGACCTTCACTGAGGCCCCAGACTTCCTCACCTCAGCCCCAGACTGCACCAGCTGCACCTGGGAGTGGACACCTGTGGAGAGGAGACATCAGTGAGTGGATATCCTCCTTGGTCATCCCTGTTCCCCTCCTCAACGCAGGGACTTAGGAAACCCTTGCCTGTAGCCACTGCTGCCAGGAAGAGGACTCTCCAGCTCCAGTCCATGGTGAGGGGCTGTGCTGTCAGGACTTCTGTAGGGGAGGGTGTGGCTGTGGGTGATGCTCTCAGGGCCCAGATAGACCCATATTTAACTAGTCTACCTTTTCTAATTTACATATTCTTGAGGCAGTTATACAATATTTGCATATTTGTCTCCACCTGAGAGAAGATAGAAGACACAGGGACCACATTCAAAGGGAATCAGAGGGACAATGTGTTCCCTGCCTAGTACCTGAGCTCTGTGCCGACATTGCTCCTCCCACTGAGAAACAGTCCCACACAGGACATGCTTCTCATTGTGAACCACCTTTGGGTTACCCACAGACCACTTGGATCTGTCCTGGCTTTCATACATGAATGTCTTATTGCTGGATCAGTGCGTCTCTCCAAAATGCTGCATGAGTGTGTTAATAAAGCCACCCCTATTTTCTATTTCTTACTACTCACGTATAAAGAAGCCTTAGAAATACCCTGTTACTGTAGTCCTCATATCTTGTTGAGTTTGGTAAATGCTGATAGAATAGGATGTTTACAGTCACCATACCCACCTCTTACTTTAGATGTTTCCATGGAAAGAGGATGACCCAGGCCCTCACAGGAAATACTCCCAGCTCTCTTTGCACCTACTCCTGGGACAGCAGCTTTGAGTTTGTAAGTCCCAAGCACCCCCTGCTGCACAGCATGTCCTTTGGGGAGGGTCATGTCTTGGCTCACAGGGCATGAACCTCTCAAGTCTGATCTCCAGTCCAGAATGAAGGCTGTGACCTGACTTCAGGATGTTCCCTTAAGGGCACCAAGTGTTTCAACATCTCTGCAATGAGAAGTGGCCTTATTAAACCGCAGTAATTCTGTAGGGATTCCAGGCCCATATTATATGAAGCTACCCAGGAACCCTTCCCTGCTGATGCCAGATGCACTAACACAGATAACATCACTATCCTCAGAAGCTCTCAGGGACATTGGGAGCCTCTGACATGCTCATGTTCTTCTGTTTTAAAGTCAGGAAGTTCCTCTGTTTAAACTCAGATGCTCAGATATCTGAGGATCTCTGCATGTGACTCTAACCCACTGCACTTCTAAGTCTCAATAAATCACACACAGACACACAGAGACACGCGGAGCCAGATGAGTTTCAAGGTGATGCACTGCAGGCCTCCTTTCTCCCTTGTGCCTAGCACATGGGCAGTGTACCCATGTGGATTCTAGGCCTGGCTGTGACTTTCTAGGTGAGTGAGATCTGCTCTGTGAGGGTCACTCTGATGTTTTGTTCATTATTGATATTGCATCATGATTATCTCCCCTTCTGACCTCCTGACTCCTGGAACTCAGACCCCAGAATCCTGCATTCAGACTGAGTATTCAATGCACAGTGGCCCACAGCTGCCTCTGTGAGTCACTGCAGGAACCACCATTTCCTCCTGCACTGGGTTCTCCGTTCAGCCCTCATGGACATTCCTGCACTGATCAAGGCCTCACTGGTGAGTAATCACACACCACTGTCATTACTCCAGCTCCCTTTCCAAAGCGGTTTTGCCCAGGGCTGGTCATGGGTGAGCTTAGGTGATGTTTCCATGTGGGCTCTGAGTTCTCCAAATTCAGCAGCTCAGCAGGAACTGAGTTTTCCCTTTGTTCCAGGGACAGACAAGAACATCTTCTTTCAGTTCTCTCTGCCTGAGTAATGTCACAAGTGTATCCCACAGAGAACCCTGAAAAGTTCCCATTTTCTTAGGACCATGGATCAGTGGTGGAGCAACAAGCATGTGTCAGTTATGTGTGTCACCACCTCACTTAAGTCACTGCATTTTACCCTCCATGTCAATCATGGTGTCATAATGCATTTTCACATTGGAACCGGCATCAAGAAAGCATTATTGCTAAGAAAATATTAACAGTAGTCGTATGATTTGAATAAAACTTTATCATTTCAGTAAATGATCATCATGAGTTTTTCCACATGAAGGCAATTTTCAGTTTGCTATTGAGCAAAATCAAGTTGGATAAAAGTCATTTGTGAGATCAGTCACTGAGGACCCAGACCCTGTGCTGTGCTGTCAGCTTTGTCTGCTGAAGCTGTCTCAGTGAGCTCTGATGGCATGCAGTTCTTCTCCATCCATCCTCAGTGATCTTTCCTGAGTACTCATGAGCCTCAAATGTTTTCAATGGGCCTCACAGGTCTAGTATACGTGGAAAGGTAGGTGACAGCCTTGAAAATTTTAATATGAAATGGATTAATGTGATTGTCCTGTTTGTTCACTGATGTATGATTGAATGCACATTTATATGGAATTGATGATCTTAGCACAGACTATGAGATGTCTCAAAGTCCATGAGCTGTGGTTTCAGTCAGCAGACACAGGAGAGCTGTTACTGTCACTCAGCCTGGTTGAAGGCTGAACACCAGGGTACCCAGAGCAGAAAAAGACCTCTGTACTAGCTCTAAAATCTAGAGCACAAACACAAAAAGGTTAATTTTCCCTCAACTGTTTCAGTCAGGACCTTAGTGGAGTGAAGGGTGCCCATCCCAGTTGGGGCAAACAATTTGCTTTTCTGAGCCACCATTTCAAAGGTAAGATCACCTGTAAATTTGTTTGGACAGACCCATGAATAACTATCAGCCAAATGTTTGGGCATCTTGTGATCTAGTCAAACTAACACAAAAACAACAGTCACAACAGAGCTATTTAAGGGAAGAGTCCCAAGGCAGAGATAATATGCATCTGCCCAATGCATGTAGATAGAGGTGAACCAACCACTTTAGACTGATTGTGGTGAATGCTTTCTAAGGGACCTACATGTGGAATGTCAGTTGAAGAGGAAGCTCTGTGTCAGAGATGAAATACAGCCTTTGTTAACATCCTTGTGCCCTGTGCCTGCAGAACCTGTGGGCCCTGAGTTCCCCCTGGTGTTTACAGCCCTACATGCAGGGAGGCTTGTGTCTGGGCTCACACAGACTTCCCCTCTCTATGTCCTTCGTACAGTAATACCAGGGTGGAGTCCTCAGCTCTCAGGCTGTTCATTTGCAGATAGGTAGTGCCTTGGGAATCATCTCTTGAGATGGTGAATCTGCCTTTCACAGATTCAGCATATTCTGTAGTGTGACTGTTAACTTTCTTTCTAATAACCCCTATCCACTACAGTCCCTTGCACGTAGTCTGGCAGACCAAGTTTATATAGTAGTCACTGAATGTAGACCCAGAACCTTTGCAGGAGAGTCTCAGAGACCCTCCAGTCTTCCTTGGGCCCCCACCTGACTCCACCAACTGCACCTCACATAGGACACCTGCAGACAAGAGATTTTCATTAACAGTGGACACACTCATATACTCACAGAATCCCCCAGTTTCTCTATAATGTTACCATGTAAAAGCATCAGAGCAAGTGCCCAGCTCAGCTCAAACTCCATGGTGCTTTCTCGGGGTTAACTGTAGCAGTGGATGCAAACTGCAGAGACCTGAGGGTTCCAGCTGCTGTCCCTGAGGAGCAGGGACATCCACAAATCTAGGTCTATCTGCAGGTGGTGATATCCATTTGCATACACTCCTCCCCTTAGTGTGAAATAAGTCAGGTCCCTGGGTAACAGTCCCCACTTGACTAGCAGGAAAAGCACATTCATTGTGACAGTGGAGAAGTTTATAAGAGGCTGGTTACTCTGTGTGCTGTAGAGTTGTTACTGTTGTTACTAAATTCTACCATATGAAAGTTTAATACAATATAATTTACAGTGATATTCCACACTCACGATGTTTCATGGTTTTCATCTTGGAATAAATTATTTCTTTGGCATTGTCTATGTATCAACACACAGCGAAAAGTCCATCCCCATCATCAGTCTCCATGGATGAGGGCATTTGGCACTGCAAGGCCTGCTCTCTTCTTCTTTCAAGACAGAATCCTTGTCCATTGTTCATCTGTGCACCGAGAGTCCATCGTTGTGGAGAAAACAAGTGGGAAGAAGGAACAGACACATGCAGAGCATTTTGACTGCCAGGGACTCCCTTTGGGCTCAGACTCTTCACACTCTTCCCCCAGTGGCTTAACAAGTATCATGTCAAGTGACTTAGGTGCACACAGCACATTGGTAATTATTCAGGTAGGAGTTACTATAATCCAATGGCGCACTGTCATTATTATATAAAATCTCTGAGATGTTTGAAAAGTGGTGTGGTTAGTTTAAATAAAACCTACATAAATGCACAGTCCCACTTGGCCAATGCTACACATAAGGTGTATTCATGTACACAGATTCAACCATACACTGGACATGTCGTTGTGACATAATGATTGGAAGAACTATGCATTTGCAATTTTTACCTTCAGTGGAATCTGGGTCTCGTTCCATGCTGATATAGTATATACAACAGGGTTCATGGATTATACCCAATCTAACGCTGCCTTCTCATTATGTCTATTTAACAACCTCCCATGACTTTCAACAAGATAATTTTGCCTATAAAAAAAAAAAAAAAAACAGAGAAAAACTGCCCTTGAACATCACTGAAAGGAAACTCATGCAAAACTTTGCTGCAACTATAGCTGCAAAATTCCGGGGAGTCAAACCTGGTGGTCATGTTACACTAAAGTCAAAATCTACTCTGGGTGCTGTAAAAACTTACCACATATGGAGTCTCTGGCCAATGACATAAATTTATCTATCACTGATCAGAAGACAGCCATTCCAGGAATCAAAACTGGCAAATGTGATGTCTTTGAAGAATCCACTTCCTGTAAGGCTTTTGTTTGCTGTAGTCTCAGCGGGTGGGTGGGGCAAGGGAGCTTCCTCAATCCTTGGTTATAAAGTCCCTAATCCCATTCATGAGAGCTCCACACTAAGACTGAACCTTTTCCCAAGGCCCCAACCCCTAAAACAGCCACATGGGCCTCAGATTCTATTGTGCTGGTTTTAGAGCAACATAAACACAAGCCAAAGGAAGGATCAAATCATGATTCCATCCTATTGGAAGGATACTCCAATAGAGCTCCCCAAACTGAGCATGTCCATAAACCTACAGAACCTTTTCATTTTTTAAGTAGAAAGGGGACCCAAGTCCTTCAGAACAAGCTGTCAGCCTTGAAGTGTGGACAGGTTCTACCCTAGTCCTTGAACTAAGAAATCCATATAATTTATTAGTTTCCCCTTGTTGCTTACATATAGCCATTATTATCATTTTCTAGAGACTAAAATTGTTTTCTACCCATGGTGGAAGGTAGCTCCATGTTCTCACTCATGTTTCCTAGGTGTTCAGTGGGATAAGTAGTCAAGCTGTGGTTTTTGATATTTGACTCTGACATGTTAAATTTCACCCCTCACTCTACTCCTGCACACATGGAGGAACTCTTTATAGAAACCAGATATTTGCACCAGTATGACACAGGTGGGAGATTGAAACCACCCATGACCCTTCTATGAGCAGAGTCTTGACACAAATGAAAAATAATCACACCCAGGCTCCTTACCTGGTATGAACCAGCCATTTCTGAATTGCTGAAGACAGCATGGCCCTCAATAGGCTCCACAATGAAAGGACAAATGTTTGACCATCCCTCTGTGTTTGTGATTTCATAAGCCTAGACATCTGTACCAAGGTATGGTGGGGGCCCTCTACCTCTGTGTGATGTAACTGCTATTGGTGTCATGAACATGGAGTCACATTAATGACCATCACCACCAGGGGCCCTTGTCCTCTGGCATTGTTTTCATAAACATCTGGTGCCCACTGTTCAGCACGCATGTGTTCTGCTGCTGGCTGGCTTGGACTCTGAGCTGTGTTCTGAGCTATGGGGTCGGGTCCCTCAGAGTCTCTTGTTGGATTCAGCTCATGTGGGTCAGAACATCTGATGATTTATTGGGAAAGCAGTACCCATACGCATGCCTTACTTACTGCCTTGGTGCATGTGAGAGTGTTTTTCTCCTATTAAAGAAAAACTCTAAAACTCAGATACCTAAGCTGTCAGCAAGGAATCGAGAAGGAAGAGAGCCTTCCACAGGGAAATTTCTGTGTGGTGTTAAGCCCAAACCTTCCGGGAAACCAGACCTTAATCTGCAGTAGATGCTCCTGGGATAAATCCTATATTGAACGTGCCCTGAATGCCCCCTGCAGATCATTCAACTTGTTTCCTAGAGGAAGGTTTCCATCTGGGCTCACACTGACTTTCCCTCAAAGTGTGTCTTGCTCAGTAATACAGGACATTGTCCAAGGTACTCAGGCTGTTCATTTGCAGAAATAGATTATTCGTAGTTTTGTCTCTGGAGATGGTGATTCAGTCTTTCACAGAGTTGGCATAGTATGTGCTACCACCATTACTATTAATTACTGAGACCCAGTCTTGTTGATTCCTGGGGGCCTGCCTGAACCAGGACATGTCATAGCTACTGAAGGTGAATCAAGATGCCATGCAGAGGACTCTCAAAGACCATCCAGGCTTCACTGAGCCTCCCCTGTACTCCACCAGCTGCACCTCACACTGGACACCTGCAAACACAGAGAGGTCATGTCACAAGTCACTGGTCCACTGTTCTCTTAGTCATAGCCACTCACACATTCAGTGTCTCTGTGTCTCCATAAAATACCTCTTAAATTAGCAACAAGGAATATCAAGCTGAGCCCAAACTCCATGGGGAGTGGTCTGCATTCTGTCCTGATCAGGGACTGGGAACACCTGGTAATCTTGGGATGGGATCTTGTCTTAGATCTGCAGGGTCGGGGATGGACTGCTTTCCTGAGTAGAGGGACATTTTTTGCATGTCCTCCTATTATATAAGGATCTCTGGGGCTGGACGGTGACATGAAGGACATGGTCCCAGAGTGGACTGGTCTAAAGAACCACATTTGTTTAGAGTTTCTCTTCACATCTGAGTCTGTCCATCCTCATTGACTCATGTGATCCAGGAAATGTGTACATGACCTATGAGAGTGTATTTTCTTAAAAAGAGGGATTTAACATGAGAGATGCATTTGAAAGACTCCAGTAATTAACACATCAAGAGAAATCAATTCTCATAACCAGAGAGAGAATTAACAGCACAGAGGGTTTATGTT
>NW_023397493.1:0-34137 GCF_004126475.2 Phyllostomus discolor | reverse complement strand
CCCTGGCTGGTGCAGCTCAGTGGATTGAGTGCCAGCATATGAACCAAACGGTCACCTCTTCCATTTCCTCTCAGGGCACATGTCTGGGTTGCTTGTCACGTCCCCAGTAGGGAACACACAAGAGGTAACCTCACACTGATTCTTCTCTTCCTCTCTTTCTCCCTCCCTCTCCTCTTTATCAGTAAATAAATAATCTTAAAAGTTAAAAGAAAATGGAAGGCCTTTATAGTTTTTTGTAACCTCTAACAAAATTAAGAAGCTATAAATATTTGCATATATTTCTGTATAAACATAGAATTTCTTCTCCTGGAACAAACAATCCTAGCAGAATACTGACATACAAGTTAAGTATATATTTAATTTTATAAGGATATGTAATTCACATGAAAAAAGAACAAGCACAGATGGACTTGATGAGGAAGAGTTCTCCAGTCACTTCTGATATCTCACCTGCGAATAAATAGTGTTACCCCCTTGGCAGTGAGAATCTGAGAAGTTAGGTTCACAGAGAAGAAGGAAGATATGTCACTGGAGGGAGCTGTGATCTCTGAGAGAAAACCCCTGCTCACAAGAGAAAGCTCCTTTCTTCCCCAACAGGCCCATGTCTACCCAGGGGATGTTCCCTCTTGGAGGAACCTGATCACCCCCTGGTGTCTGGAGCACCCCCTGGTGTCTGGAATGCACCCTGGTGTACTGAAAGTGCTCCTTTTAGCCTACCTCTCCTCCCTCCTGCAGGAAGGTTTTTCTCTGGGCTCACACCACCTTCCCCTCACTGTATGTTTCACACAGTGATATATGGTTCTGTCCCTGGCACTCAACTGTTCAGTGGTAAATGAACTTGGCTGTCAGATGTGTCGCTGGTGATGGACCTGTATTTCAGCATTGGGTTGGGGTCTGAACTCCCATCACTCCACATAGCATTGACCCACTCCAGCCCCTTGCCTGGAGCCTGTCAGTTCCAGTGCACACTAGCTCATTGAAGAGAATTCGGAGAGAGTGCAGGTGAGGGAGAGGGTCAACAAGGGCTTCGCCAGTCCTGGGTCTGGCTCCTGCAGCTACAGCTGTGACAGGACTCCTGGGCACAAGGAGCAACATCTCCTGTCATTCATGTGCAGTAATCACCATCCCATAGACTCATGTCTGACATATGAGACACTCACCCTGAGGGTTTTCACCAAACACAGCAGCAGACCTACTTGTATCATCTTCTAGAGAACAGCCCTGCCTTGCCCAGTTACCTCAGCCCCATGTGGGAAGATACCTGTGAGCCCCCACATCCCAGGGGGGTGTACCCTGGAGCTGGAGAGAAATTTACATGTGAGGACTCTGTTCTCATGAGTGGGTAGGGATCGGGTCAGCATCCCCTGTGGGTGTCTCTTCTCCTGACTGCATACTCTGAGACCTGGGCTGAGAGGACACTTTCATTGTGAGGGACATTGCAAACACAGCAAAGGATGACCCCACATTTCTGTGTGTTGCAGGAAATATGGAATCTCATTGGTTTTCCTGTAGATAATAAACTTGATTAGCTTTATATTCATATGCTTTCCAAAAGACAAGCTTGAAAACATCCATGGCTGTGAAAATGTTACAATTACACATTTATATTTAGTAACATACTGTCTTCAAGTGGATTATGAATATGATACTGACAGATAGAAGAGTGTGTACCAATTTCCCGATTTCTTTAACTCAAACACTTATGAGCATAATTATATGAGTAACCAGGAGGTGTGGGCAGGGTGGACTCCCATGATCCTCACTGTGTGAATCCTCTATGTGAGCACACATCTCTGTGTGCTACTCTCCCCTAAGGCACTGTGGCTTAATGCAGAGTTCCCTCACAGATTCCATCAGAAAGAACACACTTCTATGCAGAAGAGAAAATAGAAAGCAGACACTACACATGTCTTTGATACAGCTTCATCCAATTATTGAAGAGAAGATTTGGGCAGAGTCATGGCTGACCCAGGTTCTCAGATTCTGGTACTAAGGGTTCATTGTGGTCAGAGGCAGCAAAGTGTGTGGGGGGCATCCATAACTTTGTTCAGAGGGAAGGTCACTGTGATGCTCAAAGGCGCACCCTTCAACCCAGCCTCTCTGGAGTGGTGGGCCTCTGATCAAAGGGCTCTGGGTTCCCAGAATATGTGAGAAGTCCTGTATATTCAGGATGCAATATATTGCAGACATAGCATTTGAAAACATGCTGTGCATTTGTGTCTCAGGATTTTTAGGGTATAATCCCAGCAGTGGATTTTCTGGGTCAATAGGCAATTCTGTGGCAGACTCTGACCAGCAGTCTGCGTGTTGTGCCTGAAGACAAAAGCAAATGCATGGAATACTGCAGTCCTGTGGAGAAAAAGGGAAGGTATGGTACTCTCTTAAGTTCAGAGTCCTACGGTCACTTCTCTAAAGGGGAGAGTGTCTTGGCCACTCTCCCAAGGGGGAAACCCACCAACCCTTGCCTGGACAGGGTCTTATTGTTTTTCTCAGGTCTTACCTCAAAGAAGGATTTATTATCTATTACATAGAATATTGCTGTCTGCCACTTAGGGCCAATGAAGGAAATGAAAATAACAAGTGCAGAAGGGAAAGGTAGCAAGTTGATTAGCTCCATCTTCGGGAAAATCTACACAGGCTTTGGATATTACCTTGAAGATAGGCAATACATATCTACTGTTTCAGACCAGGGCAAGGGAGTTTCAGCAAGAGCAAGCCATAGCAGCCTGTATTCATTTTCTAGGCCTGATTCTCATCAGAAAACCTGGTTTGAGGGTCTGGCTCCTGCCCACCACTTCACTCCTATAGGTTTTTCATACAGGGCTGAGTCACATTTGCCAGACCAAAACAAACCAGTCCCCTACAATTCCCCCTTTTTTTCTTTTTGTTAGGACTGTTGTGATGGATTCCACAAGACGTGCTGTTTCCTGGCCCCTTTTACAGCCCTGGGCAAATAATGTGCAAATGCAGTGAAGTACACAGAGCATTGTTAGAATCAGTAAACGACCAGCAGCTCTAGTGACCCACCGTCTTGGATTGATTCCACCAAACCAATTTTTGGGGGTTTAGCTAGCCGAAATTATCAAGGAGTGTTTGAAAAATCTCCTGCTTAGTTATGCTTTGAGTGTTCTGCATCTGCTGGCATAACCCCAGTTGCAATTTATTAAGTTGTCTCTTTAAATTGGTGGAAAATGCTCCTCTTAGGGGATGTTGAATATCACTCTAGGAGTATTGGCTGGAGTTCCACTGGAGTGGGGTGACACACAGTTTGAAGAAATCAGGGTCACAGGACAGCTGCTGACAGGTCACTAGAGCATCCTGGCATTGGCAAATCCAGTTGAGGGCTGATTTGACTGTGGAGAGGTGACTAAGGATCCCTTGACCAATCTGGGCCTGTTTTAACATTTCTGCAGTGGAATTGGTTAAGAGAACATCAGCAGTATGGGCAGTTTGAAGTGAGTCAACGAGGGTAGCAGCTGCCATGGCAGCAGTAGCTGGGGCAACTATAACAAAGACAATGAATGCAATTAGGGTGCCAATGAACCCTCAGACTCTAAAGGAGGCCAGTGCATTGTTAAGCGATACTGTGCCATCGGAAGCTTTCCATTCTATGGTTACATCAGCTGCCACCCATACTTGAATTTGTCTTCTAACAATATAGACCATAGTGAGGCTTAACTGAGTAATATTGAGATGACCAAGGCAGCTGGCATATATGGGGCCTGCAGGGACAGGCAGATAATAAAATTTTGCTGATTTATTATAAAAGACCTGGGCTGTCATTGGAGTTCTAAAAATAAATAGGGGTGAGAGGTACAAACCGGGACCCAACCCCGTTTTGGAGGGCTACCCTGCTTGTCTGTCTTTACAATAGACATTTCTAATTCAGGGAATTCAGAGGTGGGCATACAGTCAGGAAAGCAGAGAGGTTGCCTGAGGGAAACTGTTACAGGAAGCAGAAACCACACAGGAAGACAGACCAAACTCCACCTGCAAACTCTCCTAGGATTGTCCCTGTGTTCAGGGATGCTCAGCCCCCCTCCAATGGTCCCACCCTGCCTCCTTCTGGAGGTGTGTGTCTAGTCCCACCCTGAGTTCCCTCACTGAGCCTCTCATGCAGTAATACAAGGCTGCATACTCTGCTCTGAGGCTATTCATTTTCAGGTAAACCTCATGCTTGGTGTTTTCTCTGGAAATGGTGAATTGGCCTGGTATGTGCTACCACCACTAGAACTACTGATGTGTGAGACCCACTCCAGCCCCTTCCCTGGAGCCTGGCAGGCCCAGTTCATGTTGTAGCTACTAACAGTGAGTCCAGATGTTGCACAAGAGAGTCTCAGAGACTCCCCCCCAGGCTTCACCAAGCCTCCCCCAGACTCCACCAGCTGCACCTCCCACTGGACACCTGCAAACACAAAGTTGTCTTTGTCTGAAAACTGTCACATTCCCACCTTTCCTTTCAGTCATTTCAACTCACATACTTAGTGTCTCTTGTTCTCCATAAAAAGGTAACCTCTTAAAATAGCAACAAAGAAAACTGAACTGAGCTCTATCTCCATGGTGAGAGGTCTGTGTTCTGTCTTGACCAGGAACTGGGGACACCTCGGTATCCCAAGCAAGGCTTCTGTCGAGGGCTGCAGGGTCAGGGACAGGCTACTTTTCATGAGCAGAGGGGCCCTATTTGAATGTCCTTCTGCTATATAGGGAGCTCTGGGGTTGGATGGTGACATGAATGCCATGTTGCCAGTATTTTACATGTTTAAAGGTGTTTGTTCATCAACAATTACTCCCCACATTTGACCCTGTGACATCCTCACTGGCCCAACAGGTCCATGAGAAGTGTACATGACCAAGGAGAGTAAATTTTCATGAATCATAGGTATTTAAAATGAGAGATGATTTTGAAAGCCACCAGCAGTAAACATACTGAGGAAATTAAATTTTTACAACCACAGGAAGCATTAAAAGTGCAGGAGGTTCCAGTTTGGGTCACAGAAATTTCCATCTGTCCCTAGTTCCTCTGCACAGCGATCAGGGTACCAGCTAAGGAGAGAGTGTGACCATAAAGGACTTCAACCCAGTGTGGGAGGAGGTGGAATGTCTGTGTGGATCATTGGGAGACAGAAGTGTGAACACTTCAGAGAAACTCAGTGCTACCTGGGACGTGTTTCTTTAGTGGAGTTTGGTGCTGACTGTGAAGCATCTTCACTGCCTCATTTTTGTTCTTATTTCCTAATCTCTGTGTTAAAAGCAGGTTCGAACAGTTATGACACTGAAGAAATTCAGTCATGACTAAGTCTGTTAGGTGAAGATTTAAGTGGAAAGTAGGGTAGGATGTATGTATATTGAGATTTTAGAAGCCAGATTGTGGAAAACCTTGAGGTAAAACACTAATAGTAAATAATAGATAAAATAAAAGCATAATTGACATGAAGAGCATTATTTTTATTTATCCATTGGTTAGAAGGTGAATAAAGCATTCACATATCTTCCCATTACTGGAGTTGGTGGATCTGACTTTATATTAAACTGTTCATCATTGTGGGTTCAGTATACTGCTCAGAATCAGGACCTGCGTTTATCTGGACCTGACATGTAGCTTTCATCCAGGAGCAGGAGGAGGTTTTTGGTGAGGCCCCTGTTTCTTTGATAGCTAATTTCTGATAGCGGATTCCTGACTGTGTTTCAGGAAGTCAGGAGGTCCATCACCCCGTCATCTCCTTAGCCCAGCCAAGTTGCCCCACTTCTCAAGTTTTGTGACACACTGAGGTTGTGGGTCATCACACTGTGTCACTTGCCTAGTAAGGCATGGCTGTGACCATGACTTCAGACCATTTACATGCAGATAGGCTATGCTGGAAGAGGTTTCCATGTAGGAGACAACTTGTTCTGAGAAGCCCTGGGCATACGTGGGCTTCCACTATTCATGTTGATCTAGACAATGTATTGCAGGCCCTCTCCTGGGGCCTGTCTCACCAAGAACATAGCTTAGTTTGTGATCATCTATCCAAAAGCCTTGAAGGAGATCTCCACTGAGGCCCCAGGCTTCCTCACCACAGCCCCAGAATTCTCCAGCTGCACCTGGGAGTAGACACATGTGGAGAAGAGGGTGGAGTGGGTGGAAATCCCTCTTCAGACTCCCTTGTCCCTTCCCAGACCCAGGATCTGAGGACCCCGGTACCTATAGTCACTGCCAACAGGAAGAGGGCTCTCTAGCTCCAGTCCATGGTGAGGGGCTGTGCCCTCAGGTCTTCTATAGGGGAGCATGTGGCTATAGGTGATGTTCTCAGGGAAAAGACAGACCCTCATTTAACCTAGTCCATCTCTTCTCATTTGCATAGGCCTGAGGAAGTTTTTTTAATGGTTGAAATCCTCACACCACCCAAGAGAGCTAGGAGGCACAAAGACCATGCTTAAGGTGAGTCTAGTAGACAGTCTTAATCCATGGTGGAGGATATGTGTCCCCTGACAAGTCCCTGAGCTCTGTGCTGAAATAGCCCCTTCAACTGAGAAAGAAGCCACCACAGGACATGCTTCTCATTGTGAGCCCACCTTTCAGTGACACAGGGACCAGTGGTACCAATCTGGCCTTGGGACCTGCATGTGTTATTCCTGGATCAGTGTGTCTCCAAAATGCTGCCCCTAGTGAGTTAATAAAATCATCTCTGCCTTAGCTTCTTACAATTTTGGTATAAAGTAACCAAATAAATACTCTCATTGGTTGTAGTTTCCATGTCTTACTGAGTTTGCTAAATGCTCTGAGGGAATAGGATACTTACAGTCATCTCAAGTCCAATCGTATTTTAGATAATTTTTCAGAAGAGGAAGACACAGGTACTCAGAGAAAATACTTCCCTGGCTTCCTCTGCATCTGCTCCTGGGGCACCAACACTTTGGAGTCCTAGGTGCCCCCTGCTGCCCCACCTTCACCCCCCCAGGGGAGGGTCTTGTCTGCCCTTGGAGGGCATGAACCTTTCATGACTGAACACTGTCTTCAGGAATCTCCCATAGGGATGCCATCCTCTGTGACATCTCTAGGCACAGAGAACTGACCTTACAAATCCCCAGTGACTCTGCAGGGAACCTCCAAACAGGGTATACATGAGCCATGAGGAAGCCCCTTTCCTGGAGATGCCTGATGCACTGACACTGCCAACACTTCTGAGTCTGGAAGCTCTTGGGGCCATTGGAAGCCTCTGTTGTCCTCATATTCCTCCATTTGAATGTTCTATCTGAGGATGTTGCATGTGGACCTAATCCCACCATATTTCTGTTGCTCGATTATTCACACACACACACACACACACACACACACTGATGATTTTCATGGTAATGCTCTTGAAGGCTCATTTCTCCCCTATTCCTGTCACATGGGCTGGGCCTCCACATGGGTTCCAGGCTTGAGTGGGACTTGTTAGGTGAGTGAGGGCAACTCTGGGTTTTCATCCTTTCTCGATTGTCTCGATTGTCCATTCTGTTGGTTGTCTTGCCTTCTACCACCTGCCTTGTTGACCTCAGACCCCAGCATCCAGCACAGAAACAGATCCACTGTTTCTCAGTTCTCAGTGACCCACAGCTGCACCTGTCAGTCATTGCAGGATTCACCATCTCATCCTTCTCCTGGGCTTCTATGCAACCCTCATTGACATTCCTGCACAGATCAAGGCATCACAGGTGAGAACTCAAGCCATGCTGGTCCTTACTCAGGCTCCCTTTCCAAGCTGGTCTTCTCTGTCATCAGTCATGGAGGAGCTGTGTGATGTTCCACCTGTGGACTTCATGTCCTCAAATCCAGCAGCCCCACAGGCACTCAGTTCTTGCTCAGTTCCAGGGACAGACACAAACATCCATTTTGGTTTTCACTGTCTGGGGAATGTCACAGGTGGCTCCTACCTAGGGGAGCACTGAGAACATCCACATTTTCACAAGACCTGAAACCTGTGCTGGATTTCTCAAGCATGTGTCAGGTATGTGTGCCACCAAGTCAGTTCAGGCACTGCATTTTTATCCTCTGTGCAGATGCTGTCCTCATGTGATATCACACTTGGGAAATGCATCATGTAAACAATCTTTCTCAGGAACTCTTCATAGAAATATGATACATCACATAAATCTCTATCATTTGTATGCCATGAACATGTGCACTAAGCCATCAGAAAGGATCAGCACTGTGTGTGACCCCCTGAAGGTGACATCTCTGAGTCAGCACAGCTCATGGACACAGGCAGCAGGATGGTGTTTGCAGAGTTGGAGCAGGAACTTGGGAAGAGGTGTCCCCTGGCTGGAAGTTTCCATTTTGAGGTGGAGTCCCAGCTGAGGGTTGGCTGTGGATCCCAAGCCCGGAATGAGTCACAGTGTGTTTTTCCATCAGTGGTTTGTGGTGGACACATCGCATGTGAATGCTTCTTACTGTGACAAATTGATAAGAGAGGGGCCATGTTAAAACAGAGTGGGGGCAGCCATTCCAGACAAACCACCTGGCACATCTTCATTGTCCAACCTGTTCAGGGTGTGGACTCAGCACAGTCATCTTTGCACTGGGCCCCAAAACTGCATTTCACACAACTGTTTGCACAGATAACAGGGAAGATGTATCCTGACTACTGGACTGAAAATTGTAGACAGTCTTCAAGTTTGCACCCACACATGCAGATAAAGACTAACTTAGCTTGTGTGCAGGGATAAAAGTTCCTCCCCTCTAGTCCTGAACCTGCATCCCTTCCTGTCTCACAAACACCCCTTGCCTTCACCCCTGTTCAGGGCAGGATTTAGGCTCATGCCTGAACCTCTGTTTCCTGAGTACCTTTTCTTTTTAATCTCAGATGAACACTGGATTTCCCTCTTTGTTTTTCTACTTTTACAATATAGTTAAAAGGAAATCCTGTAACACATACCGAGTTGAACACTGAGGACACCGTGGTGAGTGAAGGGACACAGGCACAGCTGAACAGACACTAAACAGTCCCTTTTACATCAGGACTCTCAGACAGTCCAGACACAGCTGCTAAGGGCAGTGCGGTGGATTCCCACTGCCCATCGCTGCACCTGGGGTTAACAAGCACCATGTGTATGTGGTGTGTCAAGCATAGATATCATGTGGAGTTCTCACCACAACACAAAAGGGCAAATGGGACTTCAACTCCAGTGTGAGAGCATGCAGACTTATAATGGAGTCAGCCCTAGTCATAATGCAGAAATTGTTTTTAAAAGCCCTGCTTAGACTGAGGGTGATCCTATTGGAACACTGGCGGTGAATAAGAATTGACTCCAGAATAGACTCCAACAGTGGTAACCCCTAGACAACATACACTAAGGAAAGTTACTCAGGAAACAGAGACTCAGCACACACACCCCATTCCCCATCTGTGTGCAGCAAATTCATTCACGACAGGGGTGTTCAATAGCACAGACTCTATGCTGCCAGATCCTGGCCACAGGTTCCTTTTCCAGAAGAGAAGGTGTCAGTGTCCCACATTCCTCCCCCAGCTGCTGGCTACTAAGGTTGAGATCCATGCAGCTGCCACCGAACTACAGACTCACTCTGTCCAACTGGCATCACTCCTGTCCTGAGCACAGTCCCCTGGGACACTAGGTCCCTGAGACTCTCATCCTGTCTTGCCTCCCAGGGTAAAACCACCAGGGTAGATGGGTCGTGGAGATGAGAGCTGCCACATAATCACATCTGAGCACTCAGCTCCTTATTGAGTGTGGAGTGCAGCAATATTTGTCCCCAACAGCAGGTGAATAACATGTGTCAGGGTTTTCTCAGGAAAATGGCTAGAAATCAGGAATCAGGTATAGTCCAGATCTCTTCCCATGGTGATGAAGTCATTTCCGGCAGTGTATGAAGGTGCTGGAGGCCTTGGTGTGGAGTAAAGCCATTGAAAGAAATGGGAATCATTGGAGTCTCAGCTGCCATGCAGTCCTGTGCTTGTGGGAGAACCAAGGAGAGAGGCACCTGGAGGAGACAGCTGCTGTCAGAACAACAGCAGATCTGGTGGTGGGCACTGTGCATTAACATGAGTCTGGAGGTGTTTGTTTTTGCTTGTGGAGCTGTCCATTCTTCAGGCCCTGCTGAGAAAGAGGGTGCAGTCAGTGTACACAGAGTGTAGCTGCCAGCCTGTTCACAGTTAGAAAGGCACAGAAAGTCCAACCTCCCACTGTACTCCTAGGGAGGACCTGTGAGCACCAGGACTAGCCCATTTGGAGTCTCTGAGCCTGGCATATCCCACACTGAGTGATCCCGGAGACTCACTGGCATTGATTCCTGTGTTACCTCATCATTATTTTCATTGCTGAGTAGATTTCATTCATGCATTTTCCCTAGTTTGCTTACTTCAAAATTAGAAAAAAAGTTGGGATGTCTGTAGGTCCTTCAAACACAGTTAAAGGGTCTATACATATGTGCTTATGTTTTACTACAAACATAGAATTTTCTCTGCTGGATCAAACACTCCTCAGTCACATTTTAAGTATAATTTCATAATAAATTGTGGTATACATTGTTAAGAAAAGAAAAACAAACAAACAAACAAACAAACAAAAAAAACAAATGAACAAACCAGAAACTTGCTGAAGAAGAGGTCAGTAGTCCCTGGTGATATTTCCTCTACAAAATGTTTATAATTTTGTTTATTGTCTGCAGTGAAAACCTCAGAAACCAGATTCACATAGAAGAAGGCAGGTCCCTGGATGCAGCTGTGAGCTCTGAGGGGAAACTCCTGCTCCCAGGAGGAAGCTCCTTCAGTCCTCACCAGGTCCACACCTGCCTCTGGCGCTGTTTTTTATGATTGGTGAGGGTACAGCGCCCCCTGGTGTCCTGGGTGGTCCCTGCAGGCCATCCCTCCTGCCTCCCACAGGAAGGTTTGTGTTTGGGCTCACACTGATTTCCCTCACTGTGCGTCTCTCGCACAGTAATACACGGCTGTGTCCTCGGTTGTGACACTGCTCAGTGTTAAATAAACTTGGCTCTTGGAGGTGTCCCTGGTGATGCTGAGTCGGGATTTCAGGGCCGGGTTGTAGTTTGTACTTCCACCACTCCATATAGCACCGACCCACTCCAGCCCCTTCCCTGGAGCCTGGCGGGTCCAGTGCACACCATTGCTTGTTAAAGAGAATCCAGAGACAGTGCAGGTGAGGGAGAGGGTCTGTGAGGGCTTCACCAGTCCTGGGCCAGACTCCTGTAGCTTTACCTGGGACAGGACACCTGTGGACAAGGAACATCAGATCCTGTCAGTCATGTGCAGTCGCCACCATCCTATAGACCCATGTCTGACGTATGAGACACTCACCCAGGGGGGCTGTCACCAGGCACAGGAGGAGACCCTGCAGTCTCATCTTCTCTAGAGCACAGCTCTCCCTTCTTGAGAAACTTCGGCCCCCTGTCAGGAGACAGTTGTGAGCTCCCACAGCCCAGGGGGCACTTTAAACTGGTTGTGAGAAGGAAATTTGCATGTGGGGGACTCTGTTCTCATAACTAAGGAGAGTCTTAGGTCACGTCACCATGTTCTTCTGGTCTTTGAGTACATTTCTTCTCTCAGACTCGATGGTGTGAGTCAGGGATAGGAGTGTAGTTGGCTTATGAGTCAACTTTGAGTCATGACAGTGGACAGCCCTTCTTTCCACATTTAAACATTGAACCTGGGCTGGATGAGGGACCATACTCTTTTAATTCCATTCACTATTCAAGTGGATATTAAAACATATTGGCATTATGCCCAAACATCTGCCCAATTCCAAAAATATCACATGGAATAGATTCATTGTTGCCAGATTGGAAAATGTAATTTTATGAAAATCAACAGTTCATGTAAAATAAGAGTAAACTAAAAACGTCTTTCCCTTGACTTGGCTGAGGCCCCTGGTCCTGCAGGTGGTGGTTCATGTGCAGCCTCTGTGTCAGCCCAGCTCCAGGGAATGGATCACACTGGTCAGGACCTGCTGCCGGGAGTGCAGCCCTGGCCCTGCAGCCGAGACAGGTGCTTCACATGCTGTGTCCTTCCTTTCACTTCACTTCCCCCAGTGCAGTGCAGGCAGCCTCTTCCCACATTTGAGCCACTCAAGATGCCCCCCACATTCCTAGACCACATGAGGCCCTGAAGTCCTGGAGGTGCCTTCTCCCAGAGACACAGGTGCTAACTCTGGCCAGCAGGTGTTCTAACATGTGTGTGGATTATGGTTCCTGCTTCCTGGTCATAGAGTCAGTTTGGAACCTGCCATCCTGACATTCATCCGAGGCACCGGAGGAAGCGGATATTGGGGATGATGTACAAGAAGGGGACTGGGAGCTCATGATGGGCCAACGTGATGGATGGAGAAAAAAAAACAAAGTGCAGAGCAGGTGTGTCTTTCTTTAAATCACTAAACTGAGGTGAAACCCATGATGGGATTTAAAAGGCTGGGGAATGCTTAAAACCAAGTTTGCTTCCCTGAGTCTCCCACAGGTTCCACACACTGAACATTCCCACTGCAGCCCCATTATTTAATTGTGCACAGCGAGGACTGGGGCACATCTGACAGCCTGAGGACATCCATGGAACACATGAAAGATCTCCACAGGTCATGGATGTCTCAGGAGATTACCTCTTTGTTGTTAAGAGAGCTGAGAGTTAGGGGTTGTTGCAACCCCATGTGGTTGAGGTGACATCTGTGACATCTGAGGTGAAATGGCACCACTGACCTAAAAATAAAGGGGGGCACCTGTGAGGAGCCAGGGCACCAGCCAGCATGAACAACATGAAGGAAAGGGAGGTGGATGCCAAGGGAGAACAGTGAGACAACCTCCTTCAGCAAGCAGCACACCTGTGCCTCAGGGGACACCCGTGCTCTGAAACCCACTCCTGTCCCCTCCCCCAACTTGGAGGAGGAGAACTGAGCCCCTGACTATGGCCCTGGCCAGCCCAGTGATGTGTGTTCTGAACTTCTCTGGAGGGCCTCAGCCTGGACATGTCTTCCCCTGCTCACCTGTCCCTGTGACGTTGCTCTGAGATGCATTTCAGGTGACACATAGACTTGTCTTATCCCAGGTTTCCAGGAGCTGTAGAGACAGTGACATACAGATAAATGGAACCTGTTGAAGGCCTTGTAACTCTCATGCCAGGTGAGCTCAGAGGGATATGTTGGCTACCGGCTCAGGGGGACACTGTAAAGTGAAAATTCATGGTGACAACGTGTCTCCCAAGAAGGGGCCATCTGTTCTGGACAGCAGGGTTCTGTGGTGAGCATCATGGAGTTTGTGGGTTCCCACCATCATCCTGGCTGCACCCTGACAGAGAGCGGTCCCCCTAAAGACATGCCACTCACATTGCATCCCCCTCGAAGTGACACTCAGGTCCTTGTAATGTCCTTCCCCCTAAGCACGTGTCTCATCCTCTTCCCTTGACCCCACACATATACCTCACACACTGCACTCAGCTCAGGGAGGCTGTGGCTCAGATTCTGACCTAGCCTTCCCCTGATCCCAAATTCCATTTCCCTGAACCTCTGTTTGAGGTTCTTGCCCAAAAATGAGCTCCTGTGAGTGACCTTGCATACCTGCAGCAGTCCCGACTCCATTCCAACCCTACAGAGTCAGGAGGTACCACCTCTCCTGGAAAACACCTCTCATTAGTGCCAGTGTGACATTTGTGATAAAATACACACTAACTAACAACCAGCATGCTTATCGATTTTAAATGGATACAGTGACATTAAGTGCAGTCACACTGCCATGCAACCATCATCACCTTCCAAATTCAGAAATGCTTACTTTCCGATTCTGACTCATTCCCCTTTGAGTAATAACTCCCCATGTCACTTCCCAACCCCAGCTCCCCCACATTCTGGACTCTGTCTCCATGCCCTGGACCCTCCATCTCTCACAGACACGAGTGCATGCAGCCATTGTAATTCAGAGAGTGGCCCATTTCTATGAGCTTTGTGCTTCCAAGGCTCCTCTGCGTTCTTCAATATGCCCATTTTTTTTCTTTTTAAAAAGATTTTATTTATTTATTTTTAGAGAGAGGGGGAGTGAAGGAGAAAGGGAGAGAGATATTAATGTGCTTTTGCTTCTCACATGGTACCCCACTGGGGACCTACCTGATGAATAACCCAGGCATGTGCCCTGACTGGGAATCAAACCAGAGACCCTTTGGTTCAAAGTCTGTGCTCAATCCACCAAGCTACACAAGCTAGGGCCACTTTTAATTTTTATTTTTATTTTATTTCTTTTTTTTAAGAGGAATGGCATTTTGTGGTGAGGATGGAACACATCTTGCTATTGAGTTTCCTATTCCATCTCTCTGGTTTCCATAAGAATAGGTTGATTATAACCAGGTGTTTTTGCCATTTTTTTTTCTGATCAGGAAGGAGGGGGCACAGCACAGGGAAAGTGAACAACAAACTCAGGTGAAAGGAGTCAACATGTGATCACATGAACTGGGGAGGAAGCACCTGTGACCAGAGGCTGTACTGAGTTAGGACAGAGAGTAATAATTTTGATAGTGTGCTTGTGTTCCTCTGTCACAGTCTCCTGTCCATTCTGGAAAGACAGGATGAGGAGAAAGGGGAGGTGGAGTCACGGCCTATGTGACCAGGGCAGAGCTGATGGCACCCTGGGTCTGATGGGGACCAGGTTCTCCTCCAGGTCACACCTGCCTCATTCTGGACTTCCTGGGACTGGGACACACATCCCACCTCTGCACTGCAGCTCTGAGGAAATAAGGGATCACAACAGAAGGAAGGGTTAGGGGAATCCAGGAATGGCAGTGATGGGAGGGTTACAGAGGACTCTCAGAGTTAGTTCCAGTCCATGGACTCAGGTCTCAGATGCAGGAGGAGCCCATGTGCCCTGGGTGCTGGAGGGAGAAACAAAGCTTATACGGACAATCCAGTTCCATGGCCATCAGACAGGAAGGTCACAATTGTCCCCTGCAGGCCAGCAATGGGCACACAGTTCCCCCTGACTAGAAAGGGCAATCTGCCTCACTCAGTCCACTGATTTAAAATATCCACACGGAATCATCCAGATAATGTGAACAACTATGGGGGTGCCCACTTGCCAGTCAAGTGGACCCATAAATTAACCCTCAAAGACTCACATACCCACACTCTCAACAGACTCAGACGACCTTCCCTCACATCGTCCTCAATAGTGTCTTCATGATCTACCACTAGGAGGTTTTTTATCTTTTGAGTGAGGAATCAGGGGGAATGGCTGTTGAGCCTCATGTGTAAGAACTTAGTATATGTGTTAATGACAAAGGCTGCAGTAAATGCAGAGCAGTCCTGGATTCATGCCTTACAGCCCAGGGAGCAAATATGAAACCCACCCCTCTGAGAATGGCTCCAGTGCAGGACATCTAACCTGGGACTCTGGGACACTCCAGAAGCTGTAGTCCTTGGAAGGAGGAAGCTGACCATCAATCATCGATGCTATGAGAAAATCTCAGACAGTGGAAACTGCCACTGAATATGTCCCACCAAGAACCATGTTTAATCAGAAGATCACCAGGGCAGAAAGCTCAGGTGCCTGGCCACAGGCCTGAGAAAAAAGATCTGAGTCAAACAAGGCACATGGGTAGATGGTGCACTGGAGTGGTGATTCAGATAATGAATGATGGGCCCAGAGGCTCCTCTGATGCCTCACAACTATCATCATTTCACTAACTGAGCCTCAGACACATTTGGGATCCACATTGTACAAAACACCAAGTTGTATAAAAAATATCTTGGTTATAGCTGTAATAAAAAAATACAGCAAGCATCCTTTCTCAAGCCATTAAAATGCCTACTCACAGGTGTAAAGTTATCACACTGCTTTCTCTGTTTGCCTGAATGCACCATCCTTCTGCTGGAACTGGACTTGTTCCATAAATTGCCTAACAGAGTGATGTTTTGTATGAAAAAAAAGCAGGTTTCTCTCAGTCCCCACTGGAACATGTACTCTGACTCCAGATCCTTCTATCCTGTTCAGGGGGAAGCAGGGGAGTCCTACTCACTCATGAGATCTACAAGCAAGTACATAAAACTGTTGAGGCACATGGGACTACAGAGTGAGCATGGACATGAACATGATCATGTTCTAAATATGAACAAACATGGCCTGAGATATCCCCAGAAAAATCCCGGACTATGAATCTTTCTTTAGATGTGCTGTATTACCTTGGCAGGAAGGAGCTGCACATCAGCTTGTACGTCAGAATCTCTCCAAGACTTTAACCACCATAGCCAATGAAACTTACATCTCACCTGCTATTATTCAGAAATCTCTGGATTTTCCCACTAAACTTGTCTTAGGTAATCAAATTGCCTTAGACTACATACAAAGGACAAGGATAAGTTTATATGACCATCAAATTCTCTTGTTGTTCTTACAGTGACACCTAAGCTCAGATGATAACATCTGAGGGGATAGTTTTGAGGGTGGAAGGTGGGGATGGGTCTGGTGGGAGCGTGTGGTGGGGTGAAAATGGAGACAACTGTACTTGAACAACAATACAAAATAAAATAAAATTTAAAAAAAAGAGTATCTGGTTTTTGCAGTCTGGAAAATGTCAAATAATGCACCCTGGGTATCCAATAATATTTGTTGGATGAATTAAGTAATAAACTCTACCTGTCTGAATGTAGGTTATTGGAGAGTCACTAGGAGTTGGAGGGAATATCTCACAAATAAAAATCCAAGCCCTTTGGTTAGAACCTGAAAATGTGGGCTGACCTGTTACAGGCCAACTGATAGGAAAAGGCAGACCCTGACATCCAGAACCAGGGAACCCCACATTCATCAGGTGGTCTTTGGCCTCTTGGTTTGAACTGATATACACAGCTCAGTCCTGGCAGTAAGGAGACTATGAACCTGGATGGAAGTTGGTGCACATTGCTGCTCATCGATAAACAATTATAACAGGTGTGCATATGTTGATGTGTGTTTATAAGGGCTACTCAGGCATTCTCATAACCATGAAAGAAAATATTAGGTCTGCTTGGAAAAACATCTGTGATATTGTGGATATTAATAACTACTTTGGAGGGACAACATATATGGCCACACTAACAGTGGGTAGACCCAGTAGAAAAATTTTATGAATGGTCATATAAGCAAGTAAGTAATGACAGAAACGAGATGCCTTTCAAGGATACCAGGGAGGAACACACCCAGCGATATCAATCTTCATGATGACAGGGAGGATGGAAACTGCAGGAGATTTGTGCTCAAGAGATATAAATATTTCATCTGATTCTATATTCCCTACAAATGATCAGAATATGAACTAAGAACAGAGTGTGACCCTAGAGCACGGGGATCCACTGTTGGAGGAGATTGAGTGTCAGTGTTGATCATTTAGAGACAGACGTGTGAACTCTACAGAGAATGAGAGTGTTCTTCCCGGTCATGTTCCTTCAGTGGAATTTGGTATAAAATGTGCAGCAGCTTCACTGCCTCATTTCATTTTATTATCCCCATGGGTGTCCAACCTATGGCCTGGGAGGCACATTTATATAGATGTACTTAAACATTATAAAATGATTTGCTTCTTTGTTTGTTTATATGTTGCAATGCATTTAATGTGTGACACAAGACAGCACTTATTCCAGTGTGGTCCTGATATTCCAAAAGATTGGACACCCCTGCAGCTAGACAATGTGGTGAAACTAGGGTCAGACACTGGGGACACAGAGAAGAGTCATGACCAGATCTGTGTTGGGAGTCATACTGCCTGGTTCCAGGGACTGTACCCTCATTGATGGACATAAGGGTCCCACAGCTACAGCTAAGTAAGAAGGCCTAGAGGACATTAGCCACTAAGGCGACAGAACATTTCCTTCTGGCCGGAGCACAGCTTTTGTATCCCTCACTTCCCTCTGCTTGACCCAGGTAGATGGCTGTTTATCCAATGACAGGTAAGAACCCTCAAGGGAGGGACAACCTAAGGCAAGAAAAGTCATGATGGGCCATCAGGGAAGGACTTAGGGGTCTACAGAGAAAGGGCAGAAAGACCCTCACCCCTTGTTTAGTCATATCCTGAGTCTGCATTCTTTCTGTAAAAAGTCTCCTAATCTCTTGGCTGCTTTGCTCTCATCACCTGAATCAGCCTGGGAAGTATGCCAGTGGCAGCTGCAACCTTGTACTGGAACAAAGAGACCCAGTTGAAATTTGGCCAGAGAAGGAATATACATTTTTTCCTTTGAGGATTTCTCCTTCCTGTTGCTATGAAACAGAGACATGAGATAAAGCCACATTTACCGAAGATAATATCTATGTTTCTTCAACTATTATCTGTAAATGTTGTCAGTAGTAGTTTGAGCATTGGTTGATGCAATTCATGTGCATACTATGCATCTCTTTGTGAGCTGAACTCAATAAAGATACAGGGAATGAGATGATCAGGGCCCTTTTCCTCTGACACATTGGTCCTTTACTCTCCAAGCAGACCATGTCTTGGTAGATTTATTCTCATCTGCAACAGCAGGGGAGCTCTGTGGGCAGAGACCCCCACACATCTGGTTAGGTAAAAATGTAGTTGGAGATTGGAGAATGCATGATTAAATTATAGAAGTTTGGTTATAGAAAACCTTGATGCATAACACTATATGAAATAAGAGATATATGCCCTGGCTGGTGTGGCTCAGTGGATTGAATGCTGGCCTTCAGCTGATAAGATAGCTTGTTTCATTCCTAGTGAGGATGCTACAGAACAGACCTGTGGGAGGTCAAGATACTATCACCAAATGGATCCCCCCTCTCCTGAGATCCCCCTGCACTAGGTTCACCTTGCCCTGGGGATTACAGCTCTCAATGCCAGAGATTGGTAAAACGAAAATGAATTGTTTATTTAAAAGTTATACAAACTTAGAGTAATGATTTATTCTCTTCATTAAAAATCCCAAAGTCTCTTAAAACATTCACAAACACAAATGGTCCTTCTATTCCCCCCTTTGCCCAGTCTAGATACCATATTTCAGGAAAAGAAATAGAAGTTCATGGTTAAGGTAGCCCCCGGTTTTCCCCAATAATCCATGCTCAGCAGACAGGTCTCCTGCCATTCCCAGTACCATCAGCTTTGTTGCTACCTCAATCTCAAGTTCTTTTTTTTAAGCTATTTGTTTGTTTGTTTGTTTGTTTACTTTTAGAGAGGGAAGGGAGGGAGAAAGAGAGAGAGAGAGAGAGACATCAGTGTGTGGTTGCTGGGGGCCGTGGCATGCAACAAAGACATGTGCCCTGACTGGGAATCGAACCTGTGGCACTTTGGTTCACCGCCCTTGCTCAATCCACTAAGCTACGCCAGCCAGGACAATCTCAAGTTATTAATGCAAACCCACATGGCACCTTCTCCTGACCCACCAGGAAGAGTCCTTTTACCCCTTTTCTTCTCACAAAGTCTCCCCTGCATTCTCCCAAACTTCTAAGAGAGAGCTCTGCATCACCACTACATCTTGCTTTCTAGCTCCTAAGATGCGTGGCAAAGGGAGACCCAAAGCCCTGTGCTTCTCCCTCCCATGTCTGCTGGACCAGAGTTTAAATCTTAGCACCAATCTTCCTCTGCAGCCTAATTTTCTAACGCTTCCTACAATAAACTATACCTGCCAACATCCCTGTATTTTCAAAGCTTTACTGCGCTGCCATAGTAAGTCCAGGAAAGTGTGGCCCTGTTGTGTGGAGCCAATCATCTACAAGCTCTCACTCAGGCTCTGTAACTAGTGGGAATTGCCTCCCAGTTAAGTCATGAGTAGAAGTCACTCCCATCCCCCTTTCACAAGTCACAGTCACAGATATGTAGCGTATCCAAGAAACCAGTTAAAAGTTATAGATATGGTAAATGGTCATTCTACAGGTTATTTGCAAAATTGTCTCTATGCAAAACAACACAAATGGCCCTGCTCCATGTGTCCCATCCCCCAGTTCAGACTAGTGGGCATGAGGACATTTTTTTTATTTTTAATATATCTTGGACACCCTGAGTTTTGGACCTCATTAAATCTCTGTTTGGGGGTCCTCTGACTGCACGCTGTTATGAGGACACATGCTTGGGTTGTGGGCCATGGCCCCAGCACGGGGTGTTTGAGAGGCAAACACACACTGATATTTCTCTCCTCTCTTTCTCCCTCCTTACCTCTAAAATAAATAAATAAATAAACAAATAAACAAACAAATAACATATTTAAGGAATAATTGATGGGAATTCAGACTGGTGCAACCGCTATGGAAAACAGTATGGAATTTCCTCAGAAAACTAAAAATTGGACTACCTTTTTAACTGGCAATTCCATTGCTAGGATTATATCTTTAGAACCCTGAAACACCAATCCAAAATAACCTATGCACCCTAGTATTCATAGTAGCACAATGGACAATAACCAAGTGCTGAAAGCAACCTAGGTGCCCTTCAGTAAATGAATGGATCAAAAAACTATGGCACATTTACACAATCAAACACTATGCAGCAGAAAGAAAGAAGGAGGCCTTACCCTTTGAAACAGCATGGATGGAACTGGAGAGCATTATGCTAAGTGAAATAAGCCAGGTGGTGAAAGATAATTACCATATGATTTCACCTTAACAGGAGCCTAATCAACAAAATTAGCAAGCAAGTGAAGCAAATTCACAAGCAAGTGAAGTATAGCCAAAGACATTGAAATTGAGAGTGAACAGAAGAGAGAGGGGAGAGGATAATGGGGGAAGAGGGTGAGGGATTTACAGAAACTATTTTAAAGGACATATGGACAATAACAAAGGAAATGGGGTAGGGAGGCAGGAAGGCCTGGGCTGGTGGAGGGGGTGGGGAAAAAGGCAGAAAAACGTGCTTGAACAACAATAAGAAAATAAATAACAGATATGAATACAATTATATTGATATTAAACACAGTATTTTCTGTATTCATAACAGAATACATACAACATTCATATAGGCTCCCATTACTTTAGACAATGGATGTAACTTTATTTAAACTCTTCATCTTTGGGATCTCAGCCTTATCCTCATTGTCATGATCTGTGTCCATGTGGACCTGTGATGTAGCTGTAATCCAGGAGAAGAGCACTGGTTATGTTGGGACACCCCTGTTCATCAATAATAAATTTCAGAAAAGTCATTGCTTCTGTCTCACAGCCCCTATTCATGCCTCTATGGAACATTTGGGAGTGTAGTCACCATGGGCAAATGTGATGGGCATCCACTGAACTTGAACCTGATGCACTGGGTATATCAATGTGTGAATCAGAAAAGGAAGCTTGTCTATGGGGATGCATTAACATGGATGGTGAATGAACCCCATCTGAGCTCATATACATTCAGGGTTGTTATTTGTTGTAGCGTGCTTTTCCTCAGTATGCATTGAATTCAAATAGTTCCCCTTTTTTACTGAAATAGTCACACATAATATTTGGAGTCACTGAGATATTATAGCACTGACTTGAATATTTACCCATGTCCCATGTTCTTGGTGATACCTACACACGTCTGTGGTGAATCTCAGACATGCAAGTGTCATAACTACATTCCACAATGGGGCTCACAATTGTTTAATCTTCATTAGGGGAATTTTAGTGCAAACCTTCAATTTATTGGAGACTCATGAGAACCTGAACCTGGTATTATTTATCAATAGATCACACATCAATATTAAACTTGGAGGCTGTTAATCAGAATGCAGTACAATAAAGGAACTTTCTGACTGAATCCATTCTTCCATCTGATGTAAAGTTACCCCAGATGTTGCTAGGTACTGGCATTCCTAGGACTTGTCATTCAAGATGGGATAAGGGTAAAAACAAAACAAAACAAAACAAAACAAAAACAACAGTTTGGGGAGCAGTGCATTGCAATGACCACATTCTGTGCAAACAAAGTGAGTGCTCATATCTCTAGGAATCCTCACCTCATGAACACCTTGAGGAAGCCTGAGGCACTGATTCAACCTCAAGACTGAAATAACATGAGGGTGGAAGTCAGTATAAAAACATATTGTTCAGAAGCTAAGAAAATTTTCTAAGAACTCATTATGCCAAACAAGCAGCCTTAAAACCTGGGTAACTATCCCATCTGAACTCTCAAAGGGTTAATCTATCAAGGAATCCAAAGCACTTTCTGTGACACATCTATATTTAGCCTATGATTTTAAGTAAAAAACAATGGAAAACTTTATAGGTGCCTACCTCACTTAGATAAACCAACTATTTGTTGGAATAACATAATTTCAAATGACTCTTGTTAAATTTTACTGTGGAACTGTGCTCATGGAATAGACACACTGGTATCATCTTCAGTCAACACTAGTGTGAAAACTTCCAGGCATAGCAGAAGTTGTTTCCTTCTGTGTTACAGAAACAGCAAATCCTGGACCAGTGGTGAAGGTGAGACCTTGAGTCCTCAAGGGTCTTGTCAATGATTAGGATAGTTCCATCCAGTTACACTCCCCATGGCTTGTGAACATGTTTTCATTGTGTGTGCTTCCGTAATGCCTGAAGCTAATTCTCTTATAGAACCTTGTGGCCCATTCACCTGACAGAAGCTGCTTGAATTTCCATTCCCCCACTTACACGTGCAGTGACAGAGGTGCTCACTTACTGAATTGTCACAAACCAGTGTTGTGTTGTGTGCCCAGGACTACACATGTCATGGTCACCACCACACACTATTTACGCAGATATTGAAAAAAGATCATTTTACATAAAAAATTATTTACACACTAATTAATTTTAACTGCTGTGTCCAAAGATTGTCCACTCACACCTCTGGCCCATCATCTCCTTGCAAGGACACATCAGTTATCAGATGTGACATGTGAACAGAGACAGCCATGAATTCACCAACTTTCACTCACAACTAGCCTCTGCCCCACTGCATGTAGGCAGGAAAAAATAGTGAAAATTGCCCATAATGTATATTCCTTCATGTCATCCACAGATTAACAGTGACATTCTAGTAGATCTTTCTAACAGGTTTTGTGGTTTTCAATCAGTGAGTTCTATATATTGCAGTGAACATGACAGGAATCTTGATCTTGAACCTTATTGGAAGGTGTTTTTTCAAGTGTTTGAACAGCAAGTGCAGCAGTGAAACTCCATGAAATTCATCTTGGGGTTTTGTTTTACATCCAAAGAACCACTCACAATTCTATTCCATTGGATATTTCATTTATTAGGGCTCCTTAAACTCACAGTCCTCATGGATTTTTGGGAAGCCTGCCATCTTTGGAAGCAGACATCTGAGGCAAGGCTTTCCCAAATCTGATGACCTTGGGTAGGGAAGGGTCCCAACAAAGACATTGCAGCAGGAAACTGATCTAACTCTATCATTATCATCATCATCATCTTCATCTTCATTTGCTCACTTATATTTATTATTTTGATTGTCTATAGGCATGGTCGATGTCCACACAAAATGACCATTTATATTATTTTTGCTCATTTCTACAGTTGACAAGTGAAATAGGTAGTCAGACTTGATTTTATTTTATGTTTGACTGCTGACAACTGATTGGTAATTCCTTCCCCTTCTTCACCTGTCCACATAGGAAATGTGATAAAAAAAAATTGCTCCCCTGTTTAGATGTCCCTGGGAGAGGCAAACCACACAATACCTATAAGCAGAAATCCCCTTTGTACCACCAGCTCAACAAAATAAAATCTTGATCCAGTATTCTTTCCTGGCTCTATTAAAGCACATCTGACTTGCTGAAGGATTTTCCCAATCCTTGCAGAGATTTCAAAAATGTGCATGATAAACCCTCCATGTCCCTTTGGTGTGTGTGTGATTTAGTCTCCAACCTGGACAACCACAACAAGCTTTTGTTGGTCGCTCTGTCCTATGTGACATCACCTATGCTGGGTGCTGTGAGCATGGTGCCAAAGCAGTGACCACCAACACAGGGAGTGTTTCACCTTCTGGTATTCATTTCATTAGCTGCCGGTGCCCACTGTACAGTATGGATGTACCCTGGTGCTGGCCCGCTTGGACACTGGGAAGTGTGGGGCTGGACAACACTGTTATGTCCAACAGAGCCTCTCTGGTTAGATTCAACTGACTTGGGTAAGAAGGTTTGATGATTCAGTGGGATTGGGCACAAGAGTGTCTGAAAGAGAATCTGACTTTGGTCCATGTGAGAATATTGTCTTTATTTACCACAGACTTCTCTAACGCAGAGAACAAGTGGTGAGTGCAGAATCAAGAATCCAGAGAGACTTCTTGGGGGAAAATGTTACAGGAAGAGGAAACTGCACAAGAAACCTGCAAAGAACTCCTAGTGCACATGCTCATGAGAAGGTCCTTATGTTCAGGGACAATGAACACCCCTGGTGTTTACAGACCCTCCAGCAGGAAGGTTTGTGTCTGGGCTCATGCTCTATTCCCTTCACTGTGTCTCTCCAACAGGAATACATGGCCATGTCCTCGGCTCTCAGGCTGTTCAGCTCCAAGTAGACTGTGCTTGTGGACTGGTCTGCAGTTATGGTGACTGCCCTGGAACTTCTGTGCATAGTTTGTATTACCATTGCTAGGATTAACCTCTCCAATCCATGCAAGTCCTTGTCTTGGGGTCTGTCACACCCACTGCATCCAGTAGCTGGTTAAGGTGTATCCATAAGCCTTGCAGGAGACCTTCACTGAGGCCCCACACTTCCTCACCTCAGACCCAGACTGTAATAGCTGCACTTCAGGGTGGACACCTGTGAAGAGGAGACAGGAGTAGGTAGAATCCCCCCCTTGATTCTTCCTGGTACCCTTCTCAACACAAACACTTGGAAGACACCTGTACTCACTGACACCAGGAAAAGCACTCTCCAGCTCCAGTCCATGGTGAGGGGCTGTGCCATCAGGTCTTCTGTAAGGGAGGGTGTGACAGTGGGTGATGCTCTCAGGGCCCAGAAAGACTCACATTTAACCTAGTCTACTTCTTCTCATTTGCATAGTCATGAAGCAGAGAGTTTCACAGCTGAAGACTTAACCTAGCATGACAGAAGGAAGAGGGTACAAGGACCATGATCAGTGGGAGTCTGAGGCTCCAGGTCCAATCACTGATGCAGGATGTGTGTCCCCTGTTACGTCCCTGTGCTCTGTGCTGACATAGTTCCTCTCACAGAGGAAGAAGCCAACACAGGACATGCTCCTAATTGTGAGCCCACCTTTGAGTGACAAGGAGAACACCTGAATCAGTTCTGGCCTCACTACCTGAAAGCCTCATCCCTTCATCAGTGTGTCTCCAAACGCTGCACCTATTGAAGTAATACAACCACCCTTGTTCCCAAGTCCTCACAATTCAAATACAAAGAAGCCCTAGAAATAACCCTTTACTCTGGCTATTGTGTCTGGCCAAGTTTGGTAAATTCTCAGATGTAATAGGATATTTGCAGTCAAGTCCTGTCTAACATTTGTTTTAGATAACATTATGAAAAGAGAAAGACCCAGGAACTCACAGTCAGTCCCTCCTCAGCTTCTCTGCACTTGTTACTGGGTATCAGCCCTGAGTCTGTGGGCCCTATGCATCCTCTTATGCCCACACCAAACTCTGCAGGGTAGGGTACTTTCTACATTAACAGTGCATGGACCTCTCATGATCTCTTATCTAGAATTGAAGGCAGTGCCCTAACTTCAGGATGACTCTCCAGGGACACCATGTGCGTGTACATCTCTAGGCATAGAGAACTGACCTTACTAAACCCAAGTGACCCAGAAAGGAGCCATCAAACCAGGGGCCTATGAAGTCTCCAGGGATCCCCTTTTCTGGGACTGCCAGATGTGCTGACTCAGCCAATACCACTGAGCACAATTCTTGGGAAGTTTGAGGGCCTTTGATGTCCTCAGATTCTTGTGCTTTGAGGGCTCATCTAGGTATCCCTGTGTGAGGCCCTAGTCCCACTGCTCAATAAATCACACACACACACACACACACACATGTTTCTCTGTTGATGTCCACTGCCCTGCACACACCTGTCCTGATGCTCACCAGCTTTGACACTTAGCTGTGTGGGGCTGGGATGCACTATTAACTCCAGGACAGACTCAGACTATGTCCACAGGAATATGTTTTCTTCATTTACAACAGACTTGTCTAACTCAGAGTCTTCAAAAGTGAGCATAGAATTAGGAATCTAGAGAGGTTCTGAGGGAAAGTGTTACATGAACAGGAAACCAGACAGGAAATTTACCCTAACCTCCAATTGCACCTGATCCTGGTAGTGTCCTTGTGTTCTGGACCCCTGAACATCCCATGGAGGTTGCAGCCTCTCCTACATGGAGGTTTGTGTCTGGGCTCACACTGACTTCCCCCAATATGTCTCTCATTTACTAATAGATGGCTGTGCTGTTGGTTCTTAGGCTTTTCAGTGTTTCAAACACCTGGCTGTTTTCTTAAAAGTTTTTATTGATTTACTTTTATAGAGAAGGAAAGGGAGGGTGAAAGAGAGGGAGAGAAGCAACATTGCATGGTTACCTATCACCCCCCCCCCCGGGACATGGCCTAGAGATCAGGCACATGCCCTTACTGGTAATTGAACTGGTGATGCTTTGGTTTTCAAGCCAGCACTGAATCCAATGAGCCATACTAGCCAGGGCTAAATATACTTGGGTCTTGGAGGTGTCCCTGGTGATGCTGAGCTGGGATTTAAGCATTGGGTTAGAGTCTGCTTCTATCACTCCATATAACAGTGACCCATTCCAGCCCTTTGCCTAGAGGTTGGTGGGTTCAGTGGACAGCATAGCTCATTAAAAAGAATCCAGGGATAGTGCAGGTGAGGGAGAACATCTGTGAGGGCTTCACAAATCCTGGGACCATCTCCTGCAGCTGTACCAGGGACATGACACCTGGGGACAAGAAGCATCGAATTTTGTCATTCACATGCATTCATAACCATCCCATAAACACTTGTCTGACATCTTATACACTCACCCTGGGGGCTTGTCACCAGACACAGGAGACACAGTAGTCTCATTTTCTCTTAGAACACAAATCTGCTTTCCCCAGAGACCTCAGAGCCATGTGAGGAGGAGCTGTGAGACTCTATTGTCCAGAGGAGGATTTACTCTGGAGCTGGAAGTGGACTTTTCTTGTGGGACAGCCTCTTCCCTATAGGTGTGGAAGGCCAGAGGTCCAACACCCTGACAATTCTCAGACCTCTGTGAGGATATCTCTTATACTCACTCACCATGCCTGTCAGAGACAGGGGCCATGTGGTTTATGAGAGACATTGGAATTGTATCAAATGATGGGCTCACCTTCCTGAGCATAAGAATTAATGCTGCAGTAGTTGAGCATGTGCCACTTTTGAATACCCATGCCTCTTTGAAAAAATATTAAAAAGGGATTACTATTTGTTCAGATATGTTCTGAAACCCAACAATTATTAAATATGTATCAATGTAATTTTATACATAAATAATGTCTACTTTGGTATAAAAACTTTAAAAAATAGACAAAACCAGTTTGAATGTATTTATTTCTGACATTTTTATCTGAATAACACAATCCCAAGCAGAGGTGAGAGAGTCATATGATTTGTTATTTTATTTTTGGAAGATCCTGATTGTGTCTACAACTCCCTGTGAGAACTCTATTTTTATTTACACCTATGACATATTGCAGTGACCCTAACTAATTCCATGAGAAATTATATTGTTATTACATGGGAAATATTAGAAATATCAATAGTAATTATACACATGCACTATGGAGGGTTTTTCAAATGATGGAATGTAAATGTAAATATATATATATATATATATATATATATATATATATATATATATATATATATACACACACACACACACACACACACACACACACCCTGTCTCATATATATTTAAGAGACAGGAAGGGAAGGAGAAAGACAGGGAGAGAAACATCAATGTGCAGTTGCCTCTCATATACCCCCTAATGGGGACCTAGCCCTCAACCCCAGCGTGTGCCCTGACTGGGAATCCAACTAGTGACTCTTAACTTTGCAGCCCAGCTTTCTACCCACTGAGCCACACAAGCCAGGGCTGATTACAGACATGTTTTAACCTACCAGTTTTATCAGTCCAGTTTTGTCAGTGATGTCGGGGCTTATAGGGAGATAATGAAGGGAATTCCTAACACAGATTTTCTCACTGGAATGGGAACTTCTACCCTGACAGGAAACCTCACCCCCAGCCTCTGTTGTCCCTGCTTATGGAGATGGCACAGAACTCCAGTGGTGTGGTGCTCTCCCACAAAACGCATGGCATTCTTAACGTACAATAACCCCTTTCTTCCATCAGACATGTGGTTTAAAACATAATCTTCCTATCTATTCTTGTAATTCAATTCCCTTAGTAGAATCTTTGGTGGTAGAAATGTGTTTTTTATTCCTCTTACCAAATTTGTTTTTTATTACACTTTTTAAAATTGGGTCTTGCTTTTGGTGTTTTATAAAATCCTTACAAAATTTGGTCTCATCCATTGTCCATGGAATAAAAAAAACCTGATGTTCACAGAAAGGTCCTGAAAAAATGATGCAGCAACGGTGGTTGGAATCCTTAATATGATTGAAAATTGGAGTCCAGAGGCAGTGTGACCAGAACAATGTTCCACAGCATAAGGCCCTGATTCATGTGAAAAATTGATTCATTTGATAGGAATTTACATTGTGAATCTCCCTACAGTATGCAGCAGATAAATCTAGAATATCCCTTGGGAAAATATATCATGTAAGTTCCAGGCAGATGAGGGATGAACTACCCAGGGTGGGATGGAGACCCTAAGATGAAATGACAGGGACACAGTCTGAGAGCTTCCTTCATGAGGATGCATGTGGCCAAGCAGGGCCAAGGTTGAAGATGGACTGAGAGATCCATAAAAAGATGAACTGGAACTGACACCCCGGTGTGTGAACAGCTCAATGACAGTCCTTTGTCAACCTCTGTGTGCAGAACTAATGTTGGAAGAGGGACAGAGAAAGGACCTAGTGACTGTAAAGACATGGAGTGGATGGCACTCTCAGTGTGTTTGAGGGAAGAAATGGAGGCATACCTCTGGATGCACAGTGGGTATTCAACCTTGTTCTCTGGTCCAGAGGGTCATGCATCCAAGTGCTCTGGGGATGTGTGGGAACAGGGTTGTGGAGGTTACCCTGCCCCGCTGTGGTTACTTTGAACCACAGAGGCAGCAAGACCCTTCTATTTAAATAGCTTCCTTTCCATCCATCAGAGACTTGGGGCAGGAAGAGCTCAATGTAAATGCAGGACTTTACTCTCTGAAGAAGAGAGGGACACAAGGACATGAACAATGAACTGGTTTTGCATCATTGGCAGTGCCCTTATTAGTGACACACATGGGGACATATCTGGGTGAGTTGGTATTTGAAAATTCTGTGGTTTGCTTTTAAGTGGAAACACAAATCAAATGACCATTTACAGATTTTGAGTGACTGGAAATAAGACACATTTAAAATGTGACCATTTTGACTCTTAGATTTGAAGATGAAAATTGGTATCTGTGGAGCTCTCTTTACTGTTAAATGAGAATGAGTTTGGCCTCCCTGACCCTTCCTGCTTTTTCTCCTTACCATCACTCCTGTGATGTGGTTCTCATCTTCTCCAGGGGCTCGATACACTCTTACATTGTTTCTTTACATGAGTTTCAGACAACCCTTGGTGCCATCCACTCTGTAGCTTTGTGATTAGAGAGAATGTCATGTGGTGAAAACTTCACGTGGGACCAGAGGATGTTCCATTCTGTCACACACACTGAAAAATGCATTCTGCATGTGTTCTATCCTTTATTGAACCAACACCACTGTGATGTTTTTTATTCCATAACAGGCATAAGGAAAACAGCATTTTCAAAGTCAATAGCCTCGCAGCAGGCACAAGTTTTATGTGAGTTTACTCAGCATTGAAGTCACATCGCCAGGACAGCTGTACAGAAAGAAAAGAGGAATTTGCAGAAGTGTGGCACAGGACTGAGAATTGATGAACTGAAGGACATGAAGTTTTCTTTGAGGGGAAGAAAAACTTTTACCATGATATTGTGATGAAACAGAGTGGTGTGACTACATTAAGGTATAGTGAATAGCATATTTAAAATACTAAAATTATTAATTTAATGTTGTACTTTATACACACACATATATATGTTTATGTACATGTGTATGTATTTAATATCTGTTCTACATTATAAGCTGTAATACAAAAGAAGCCACAGAGTTGGTAATGGAGAAAATAAGAATTTCAGGGTAACAGTTGCTGAGCAGAGACAGGAAATACCAAAATTAGGAAAAAAAAAAAAAGACATCTAAGAAATAGCCTGCAACTGCTCCTGGGCTGATTCTCTGTTTGGTGGGTGTTGAGCAGCCCCTGGTACCCTGAGCACCCACTGCAACCCAGACTTCCTGTTTTCTGCAGGGATGCTTGTGTCTGGGCTCATGCTGGCTCCCCCTCTCTGTGTCTCTTGAACATTAATACAGTCATGTACTCAGATTTTAAGTTGGTCATTGTAAGAGATACTGTGTTGGTAGGGTTGTCTGTGAAGATTGTAAAATTTCCTTGAACTGATAGAAACTAAAACTGAGTTTTCCTGTTGGTTGACTCATTTGGCTATGACTTTATATAAAGCTGTTCATCCTTGCAGGTTCAGTCTTAGGTTCACCATCAGCATCTGTGTTTGTGCACATGTGGTGTAGCTGTAATCAGGGGGCCTGGAGAAGGAGTAGTTTTGGGCCCCCTTGTTCGTCAATACTTAATTTCAGAAGAACCATCTCTTCTCTATCACAGTCCCTATGTATGTCTGCATGGGGCCCTAGGTAGTGACGGCACCATGTGCACACATGGTTGACATCCAGTGAACTTGGACATGATGGACTGCATGTATCATTGTGGCAAGGGGGGGAAATATCTCCATGCAGGGGGATGAATTCACAAAGGCAATGACTGACCCACATCTGAGCTAACACATGGTGTCTGTGAACTTGTTGTTGGAACAAATCCTCCTGGTCTTGTGTGCTCCCTGGTGTCATGAACACCCTAGTGCCCTCTGTGTCTCCTACAGGCCAGCCCTCCTTTCTCTGGCAGGGAGATTTGTGTGTGGGCTTACACTGACATTTCCTCACTGTGTCTCTCACAGTGTAATAATGCATGGCCATGTCTTTGGTGGTTACAGAGCTTAGCAGTAGAGAGAACCAGTTCTTGGGCTTGTCTCTGATGGTAGAAGCTTGGCTCTTGGCGGCCGGGCTGTAGAGTATGTTCCAATTAACATATATGCACCCTGTTTATTCCAGCCTTTTCCTGGAGCCTGGCAAGGGCAGTGTGCATTACTGTTGTTTAAAGATAATACAGAGACAGTGAGAGTTAGGGAGAGGGTCTGTGAGGGCTTCACCAGCTTCTGGGCACATTTGAGACTCCAAATTAATCACATAAGAAATAATCATGCTTTTACATGGACAATTACTAGAAATGAGAATAGTGATTTTGTATTTGTAAAAATCAGGATTCTTCATATATTGAAATGACTGTGCCAGTGGGTTAACTTACCTAATTTATCAGTCTAGTATTGGTAAGGGTGGCTGATACAAAGGCTGTGAAAGAATTCACAAAAGGGGGAAAATGCAGAGAACAAAGTTGATTAACTCTCCATAGAAGGGAAGGGGCTTAAATGTGGAGAGACACAGAAATGGTGAAATGTAGCGGCTTTTTTTTTTAATTGGATTATTAAAGAGTTGCTGTGCATTTGGGCAAAGAGTTGGGTGCATTTGTGTTGCCATTGTGCTTTTGGGGCCACTGCAGCATAGAAGGTTTTGTTTCTTTTGCATAAGTGGCTGTTTGCTCCACTGTTATCTTTTGCTTGTGCCTTTGGGTTAGTTGGTCACATTCTGTTCTTGTTTTCCAGGTGTTTCCCAGTCATAGAGAAATCAGCCCAGAAGAGTAAATTGGCAGTCATATTTAACAAGGTATTGATCCCACTTGGTAAATGGCACCACAAGTAAATGGTGCCAGATTTGTCCTTTCATAATTATCAGTGATGTTGGGGTTCAGAGAGACAAAAAAGAGGAAAATTCCTTGCACAGTTTTGCTCACAGGAAAGGGGGTGTCAATCCTGACAGGAAACCCTCACTCCTAGACTCCCTCAACACTGATTTTTGGGGATTATCAATGTGGTCAGAGGGGGCTGGGCTCCCCCACACAACATGCAACCTTCTTAATGTACAATGAACACTCTCTTCCTTTAGACATATGATGTGGAAATAAATTCTTCATTTCACAATGGCCTTTTCATTGGTTTAATGGATTTTTGTTGGTGTAAATGTATTTAATATCAACAAACTAAGTTAACAATGTTTTTATTTTTAAAGGTTTTATTTTGTTATTTTTAGAGAGAGGGAATGGGGGGAGAGAGAGAGACATCAATGTGTAATTACCTCTCATGTGCCCCCTACTGGGAACCTGGCCAGCAACTCAGTCATGTGCCCTGACTGGGAATTGAACTGGTGACCCTTTGGTTCACAGCCTGTGCTCAACCCACTGAGCTACACCAGCCAGGGGTATCAGTGTTTTTAATTGATTCTTGTGTGTGTGTGTGTGTGTGTGTGTGTGTGTGTGTGTGTTTCCCAAAATCGACTCCCCAGAAATTGGTCACCACCGTCCATGCCCTTTGGTAACAGCAGCCATAGAAACTAGGATTTGGTAACAAGAGTGGGTCACTGCTGGAAAAATTAACCACAAACTTGGAAGTGACTTTGGACTGTCTAAGGGGGGGGTGCTGGATTTAGTTTGATTCACACAATGGAAATATGTCTGATTTTCATAAACAAAATGTTACACAACACATGGGTGTAAGACTTTTTAAGTGAAGACCCAGATGAAAGAAAAGGGCATGATAGAGACAGATTATACCATATTAGAAAACACCAAAATAAGTATAAGCACAGGTTGGTTATAAAGAGAAACTTGAAATAATCTGCAGGTACAGATTAAGGGAAATAAAGGATATGTCATAGTCCATGGGTAGAAGGGGATTCCTTATAACCCCCACACACATTTTCACAGTGTCCCTTTATATAGGTAACAGGTCTAGAGACTCACACTTGGACACTTTGTGATCTTCACTGACCTGTTCACTCTATGGATCAACCAAGCTGTATAATTCACTTAGGGTCCATTTATGAAATCTCTCCCCAGTTAAAGAGAGGAGAGGGCACACCTTCCTGGAGGGGCCCTGGAGATGGTATGTCTGAGTGAAGGGCCATAGTTTCATGGAAATGAGTGCCCTGTCTCAACCCATCATTATCATCATCATTATCATCATCACCATCACCATCATTACTGCCTTCCTGTTTATCATCATTGGATGACCAAACTTACTTAATATAATGTAATTGATTAAATTACATTAAATTTTCTATAAATATGGTGGTTGTCCACACATAATGAATCTTTATTTCATTTTTTACTCATCCTTTGTGGCTGTTATGTGGAATGAGTGTCAGACTCAATGTTCTTTTATGTTTCACTGCTGACTATGGTGTATCAATCCAGCCTCTGCTTCACCTGCCCCGCATGGGAAATCTTATAATAAAGGCTGCGTTTCTTCATTAGATGTTATTGGGAGATTGAAAACACACAAGCACTTATACATAGAATCCCCCCTTAACCATTTCCTCCCCAGCCTCTACCAAAGCACAGTTGACCTGCTAATAGAACTTTCCTGTTCCTCCCAGTGATTTCAACTCTGTGCAGGATAAACACTCCATGTTCCCTTGGTGTGTGTGTCTGCCATCAGCCTGGGCATGAACACCAAGCTGTTGTGGGTCCATCTGCCTGTGTGGCATCATCTGTACTTGGGGCGGTGAGCCTGATGCCAAATGAATGAGCATCACCACCAAAGTTCTTTCTCCTCTGGCACGGGGTTTGCATGCCTCTGATGCCCACTGTCCAACCTTAAGGAGCCCTGCTGGTGGCTGGCTCAAAACACTGGTGTGAGGTTGGGCTGCAGTGTTGGGTGCAACAGAGCTTGTAGTTAGTTTCAACTGACATGGCTCAGAAGTTTTGATGATTCATTGGAATTAGGAATGAGAGTGTCTGAAAGAGACTCTGTCTTTAGTCAACATGAGAATTTGCAATAGACTTTTCTGACTCAGAGACTGCAGATGCGTGGACAGACTCAGGAATGCAGAAAGTTTCTCTGAGGAAAACTGTTACATGAAGAGGA
>NW_023397492.1:177454-223466 GCF_004126475.2 Phyllostomus discolor | reverse complement strand
TTTCACTCATTGTTTCCTCAGTTCAAATCCTCTCCTTCCTGAATCAAGCACATAATATTTAGAGTCACTCAGGTAAAAAAAAAAAATCACTAGATTGAAAATTTAACCATGTTCCAGGTGATGTCCACACCCCTGTGTAGTGCATCTAGGACAGAGAGATAAACTGCAGGATTGAGTTCACAATCATTTTCTCTGTCCATCAGAGAAATTTTAGTACAACGCTTCAATTTATTAGACATTCTCATGGAAAACCTGAACCTGACACTGTTTGTTGATGGGTAAACATACGTATTGAATTTGGGGGCTGAAAACCAGGACTAGTATAATAATGCTACCTTCTGTTGGCATCCATTTTACAATCAGCCCAGATGTTGGAAGGCACTGCAATTCCTAGTGTTAGACCACAAAAGAAATAGAAGTCTAGTTACCAGTGCATGAGTTGGGATTCTTTGCAAATAAAGTGGTTTCTCATATGTCCTGGAAAACCCATTACATGAAAAATTGACAAAGTATGGAAGCACTCATTCACCCTGGAGACTGGAATAATTTCAGGGTGGAAACCAATAGAAAAATATATAGTGTGGAAGCTCATAGAATTATCTATACATTATTATGCCATAAAAGCAGCCTTAACTTGGGCTATTATCCCATCTGAACCATCAAAGGATAAATCTACAGAGGAATACAAAACAGTTATTATCAAATGGCAATGTTTCACCTGTGGTTTAAAGTAAAAGAGAATTGAAGACTTTAGAGCTGTCTACCTCACTCAGATATTTTGTCTCAAGACAGCTGCTAGTGGAGTCAGATCAATTCAAATGAATACTGTTAAATTTACCTATTAAACTGAATACATGGGATAGTTACCCTCAAATTATCTTAAAACAACCCTAATGCTGTAAAATATCCCAAATGCACCAGAGGTTGCTTCCTGCTCCAGTCTTACCAGGAATAGTAAATTCTTATTCAGCTGTGAAGGTGAGACTTGACCAGGGACCTGTCCTCAAGGGCTCTTTGGACCATTTAGATGGTTTTGCCCAGATTCACCACCCATGGGGCATGACTATGTTGCATTTATTGTGGTTGGGATTCCATAGTGTCTGTAGGTAATCCCCTAATAAAAGCTGCCTGAATTTGCATTTCCCCCACCTGCATGTTCAGGGACAGAGGTGCTCACAATACAAGCATTGTCACAAACCTGTGCTGTGCCACATTACCAGGACTCCCCCACCTCATGGTCAAACACCAACGATCTCTACAAAGATTAGAAAATACAATTTTCACATGAAAATAAGTTGAAGTTTCAGATACTGTAAACTGCTGTGTCTGAAGCTCCTCCCACTACCACTGGTGGCCCATAATCCCCCTGCAAAAAAAAAAAAAAGAAATTGGTTGGCCCCTGTGACATGGGAATGGGAAGAACAGTGGAGTTATTGACTTTGCCTCACACCTGGCCTCAGCCCTAATGCATTCAAACAGGGAAAAATAGTGAAATGATCCAGATTTTATAACCCCTCCTGTCACCCCACACATTAAAAGTGCCTTTCTAGTCCATCTCTCTACCAGGTTCTGGGTGGTCTTCAATTGGGGAGTTCTCTCTATTGCAGATAACATGGCAGAAAACTTGCTCTTAAACCTCAGTGGAAGGAATGCTATCAGGTGTTTCAACATCGAATGCAGCAGAGAAACTCCATGGAACTCCTGCTTGGGTTTCACCTTACTTCCAAGGAATCATACAAATTCAATCCAAATTGAAGTTTAGTTTCATTGTGCTCCTTAAACTGATGGTCCACATAGGTCCTGGGAAGCATCTTATCTTTGAGAGAAGAAAGCTGAGCCATGGCCTTCAAAAATATGATGACCTTGGGTGAAAACAGAGATTCCACTTAAGATCCTGTGCCCAGCCTCAGTCTAATTCTATCATCATCATCATCATCATCATCATCATCATCATCATCATCATCACCATCATCATCATCTGGAAGTGACTTTGGAATTGGATAATCAGGAGATGCTGGGCTTATTTTGAGTCACACAATTTGACAGAAATGTGATTTTTATGAAAAGGGTGTTATGAGAAATATGGATTTAAATACTCTTCAAGTGAGGCCCCAGAAGGAATTGTAGGGTATGATAGAAACCAATTATGTTGTCTTAGAAAATACTTAGATATTTAGACAGTAGTTCATTAGAAATAGAAATGTGAAATACTCTGGAGGTAGATATCAAGGGAGATGAGGAACATTTCATTGCAAATGGGCGGAAATGGGATTCCTTGTTACACAAATCCATGTTTTCCCAGGATCTCTGTTACATTTGGTAATATTGTCACATGTCCAGGGGATTAGAATTTATACATGTTTGAGGTAATTCCTCATCTGGTCACACTGTGACTCACTGCATAATTCACTGGGGCTCCACTCATGAAATCTCTCAACACTAAGAGGAAAGAGGGGGCCTCCCTGACTGGATGGGCCATAGTGATGGTGTGTCTGTTTGAGGAGCCACACTTTCATTGGACCAAGTTTCCTGTCTCAGTACATCATCATCATCTGCACCATAACCATCAGCAGCATCATCACTCTCATCAGCATCAGTATCATCATCATCATCATCATCATCACCATGGTTTTCTCACTAGAAAATGGTGTTCTCATTTTCTTTAAACATGGTGGTCATCCACACACAGTGACTATCTCATCCTTTCCTCATTTTTAATGGTCATGAAGTAAAATATGTAGTCAGACTTTCACAGTGGGCTGCTGACAAGTGAAGTGCCTTCCGTCTTCTTCTCCATCTCCCCCACATTTCACATCAGAAATTTGATAGGATATGATGGGTCTTCTCTTCAGGTGTCTTTGAAAGACTGAAACCACACAAACCACTGTAAGCAGAACTCCCCTCTGCCACCTCCTTTACAAAATGCAGGCCCTGACTGAGCCTCCTTCCCCTGCTCTATCAACACATGTCTGACTTGCTGGAGGGCCTTCCCTGTTCTTCCCACCATTTTCAACTACATGTGTGATAAATAACCCATGCCCCCTTGGTGCATGTGCTTGTCATCAGCATAGATATCAACACCAAACTGTGATGGGACCCTCTACCTCTATGTGGTGTTACCTGATCTTGGTTCTGTGAGACAGATGCCAAATCACAGACCATAACCACGAGGTGTTTTTGTCCTCTGGTATTGGGTCCATATATCTCTGGTGCCCACTGTCCAACATGCACATGTTCTGCTGATGGTCAGCTTGGACACTGAGCTGAACATATGGGTGCATCAGAGTTCTGCTTATATTCCATTGACATGGGTCAGAACATGTGATGATTCAGTGGAACTGAACACAAGAGTATCTACAAGAGATAATGCACTTTGTGTAATATAGAATATTGTATTTCTTAACAGCAGGTATTTCACCCTAACTGCTGTGGCTCAATGGATTGAATGATGGCCTGAGGTCCAGGGGTTTGCCAGTTTGATTACCAGTCAGGGAACATGCCCGGGTTGCTGGCCAGTTCCCCATTAAGGGCATGGGGATGTCAAGCCCGCAATGATGTCCCTATCCCTCTCTTTCTAATGATGTCCCTATCCCTCTCTTTCTACCTTTCTTCCCCTCTCTCTCTCTCAAAACAATAAATAACTTCTTCATAAAAATAACCGATTTTCTGCAGTCATAGACATCAAATAAGTCCACAGAATAAGGAATACAGAGATGTTCTTTGAGGAAAACTGTTATAGGAAGAGAAATCCAGACTGGAAAAATGTCCAATCTTCCAACTGCACCTGTTCGTGGGATAGTCCTTGGATTCAGGGATGCTGATAACCACCTGAAGGTCACAGCCCCTCCTGCAGGGAGGTTTGTGTCTGGACTCACACTGCCCCCCCCTCACTGTATCTCTGGCACAATAATACACAGCCGTGTCCTCAGCTCTCAGGCTGCTCAACTCATGTAAGCTGTGCACTTGGACTTGTCTGTGGTCATGGTGACTCCGCCTATAATCTTTTGTGGATAGTTCGTATTACCACTGCTAGGATTAACCTCCCCTATCAACTGAAAGCCTAGTCCTGGGGCCTGTTGTGCCAACTGCATCCAGCACTGGTGAAGGTATATCCAGAAGCCTTTCAGAAGACCTTCACTGAGGCCCCAGGATTCCTCACCTCAGGTACCAATTGTAATAGCTGCATCTGGGAGTGGAGAGCTGTGGAGAAGAGTAGGAGTGAATGTAAATCTGCTTTGAGTGTCTGTAGTCCCCTCCTCAACCCAGGGACTGGGAGGCCCCTTACCTTCAGCCACTGCCACCAGGAAGAGGACTCTGCAGCTACAGTCCATGATGAGAGACTGTGCTGTCAGGTCTTCTGTAGGGGAGGGTGTGGCTGTGGGTGATGCTCTCAGAGCACAGACAGACACACATTTAACCTAGCCTACCTGTTGTAATTTGCATATCCAAAAGGCACAGTGTTTCATATATGAAAACTTGCCCCTACTTCATAGAAGATAGAGGGCAGAGGGACCACACTCAGAGAAATTATGAGCATCTAAGTCCTAATCCATGTGTGAGGATATGCATTTCTTGTCAGGACCATGGGGTCTGCGCTGATATGGCTTCTCCCACTGAGGGACAAGCCCCAAAGGACATGCTGCTCATTGTGAACACAATTTTGAGTAACACACAGACCACCTCGACCGGTTCTGGGCTTTAATGCCTGAGTGTGTTATTCATGTGTCTCCAATTTCTCCAAATTTTATGTCTCCAAAGTGTTGTACCTAATGAATTGGTAACATGGTACCTGGATTTAGCAACTTACTATTTAGATATTAAAAAAAAAAAACTTATACATACCACCATTGACTGCAATTTTCTTGTTTTATTGAGTTTGGTAAATACTCTTGAGTATGGGCTATTTACAGTCACCTCATGTGTAACAGTTATTCTAGGTGTTTTCATGAAAAAGAGTAAGACCTAGGCCTTTGGAGGAAATTTCCCCTCAGCTCCTTCTGCACCTGCTTCAGGAAGCAGCCTTGAGCTGGTTGGTCCCTAGTGCCCCTGCTGCCCAGCCTGTGCCCTGCAGAGGAGCATCCTTTCTGGGGTCACAGGACATAGACATCATAGCGTCTGTAGTCTAGAATTAATGTCTGCACCTTGACATAAGGATACTCTGTCGGGGACACCCTGTGCTTAGAGATCTCGGGATACAGAGAATTGGCCTTACTAAACTCCAGTGACTCTGCAGGGAACCCACAAGGCAGGGCACTATGAAGCCATGTGGGTATCCCTTCCCTGGAACTTCAAGAAGATCTGACTCAGCCCAAACCCCTGAATCCTGAAGGCCCAGGGGTATTTGCGGACTCTGATGTCCTCAGGTTCCTCTGCTTGAAGATTCCATCTGAGTAGTCCTGCATGCAGCCCTGACCGCACTGCACTTCTATGCTCAACATGTTGCACAAACACATACCATGATTTTCATAGTAGCAACTGTCAGGTTTCCCTTCTCCTCTATTCCTTGAACATTGACAGGTCCTCTACACTGACCTTAACCTAGTGAGTCACCTGTTTTTGCAACAGAACAACAGCAAAAAAAGACTGATGTGAGGAATGGAGTACCCCATCCTTGTGGTTTCCTATTCTTCCAGCACCTGGTACCTGAGGGTCTGTTCAAAGAAGGACCCTATCTTTTCCTTGGGGGGGTCAAACCCAGAGGAACCATGTCGTGTAGCCAACAGTGACATAACAACTGGGGTGATCACACTGATCTACATGCCACAGGTCTCTATGCTCAGAGCTCATGGCCAGGAGTCCTGAGAGCAGGACCATGGGGGACAATGTATGGATGTCTCCCAGGAGCTCCTCTAATGCAGGAACAGGGAATCCACCATACTGAGTGTGGCTGCTCAGAGTCCCTGTGATGCAGGGTCTGGATTGTTTTCCATGTCCCCCCTGATGTTATAAGCACCCTTTGCAGTTCAGCCCTTTTGTCAGTGCACTGCAAGGTTTGTTTATGAATCACATGTTCTTTATTTTTCTGAGTCTCTCACCCTGTAATACATGGAAGTGTTCTCCTGCAGATTGACAATGTTCTAATCAGCTCTTGAGATAGAATGTGTGCTTTTCACAGGTGCAGCATAATGTGTCACGGGACTTTAGATTCCTTCTAATTAAGCCTACCCACTCCACTGTTGCTGTTGTTGTGGCTGATGTTGTTGAGCTTGTAACATGCACTTTGTATAAAGTCAGTTAATGTAAAAGTTGAACATTTACAGGAGAATCTCAGAGACACTGGGCAACAGAAATGGATGCAAGGGCACAGCCCATACCTGGGCACATCCCTGTGTAAGAACGAAGCTCAGCCTGAGATCTGAGAATGATGCTGCCCAGCCATACCACCACACCGATGATCACTCTGTCAGAATAAAGGTGGGCTGCAGCTGGACGAGCAGGGGTAGAGAGAGACTCTGAAGTAAGGACAGATGTTGACAACCCCCATGTGAATAAGGGAACACAATCAAGGAGTCATTGGAAGATTTGAATTCTCTGGAGCCTATGGCAGAAACCAAATTCAACAATGATCTCCAAAGATGGAGGGGTAGGTAAACACAGTTTACCTCCTCTAATAACTACATCAAACTTACAATGAAACTATAAAACAGTCATCATTCAGAACCATCAGAATTTTGGTTGAATGGAAATCTGACAAGTATGGAACTAAAGAAACCACATACACCCATACTGGTTCAAGGCTGCAGAGGCATGGAATGGGTTGGACCAACATCCACATGTGGTGGATAAAACTTTAGGAGGAATATTGTATAAGCAAGTGGTCCCAGGGCCAAAACCACTCCGCCTCCAGCTCAGACTTCTAGTGTCAGGAAGGTGATTCCCCATGAATTCTGGCTGCAAAACCCAGTGGTGATTGTGTTAGGAGAAAAAAAAAAAAACTCTAGAGTCTTAAGTAATTCCTCTTAATGAAATGACACCCAGAACTATTCAGATGCAACCCTTCTGAACTCCAGCACAGAGATAGCAGCTCAAAAGGCATTGGTGTCATATGGGGGTGAGAAGGGGTGGGAAGGGAACAGAAGTGTCTGTCACCAAGGGCACCTGAAGGACATCTTTATTTTAGATACAAAGGCAGGCAGAAACCATTGTTCTTTGGAATCCTCCCTCTACAGAGACACAAAGCTGGCAGGCTGCTTCCATATCTGAGATTTCATCAACCTCACTAACCTCTGTTTGTCCAACCCTGAAGATCATGCAAGGCTGCATCCTACCCAACATATAGGCCCACTCAAGATGATAACTATTGATTTTTCATAGGAATTATTTTTCTTGGATCATGCTGAAAACTCTCTAAATCCCAGAACCTATTGCTCAATGGCCCCAGACCTTCATCCCTGGCTCTAGAAACAGCCAGCCAGATTCACAGCTTGGCTTTATCTGAGACATCCAAGCCCAGCACAAGTAGCAACCAAATACATGTTGGTTTATAGCTGTAGCAGGGTAGCCCTTGCAGGAGAACACTGGTGAAGACTGACCTTGGTCTTCACCACCCAGGAAACCTGAGAGACTGCTCACACAGTCAAAAGCTACAGAGCATGTCAGGGCACCATGCCCTGCCCCTTCACAGCTAATTCTCCATGGAGGACACAGGTTAGTAATCAGTGATCACAGACAGTCCTTTCAGCTGCCTGGCCTGGGAAAGTTCTTCCCACTGACTTGACAGAGCAATCAAGTTTAACTTCAAGAGATAGGTGTACTTAGCCCATACAAAGGGCATATCTTAAATACCCAGCTTGGGTGATGGGGGAAGATTGCCCCTGGTGCTAGTGAACAGCTACTTCATTAGTTCATGCTTCCAAGAGATGGGGTCATAGCACTTCTACCTAATACACAGAAACAAACACATGGTGGCTGACAAAATGAGGATGCAAGACACATGGCAACAATGGAAAATAAATTTTAAAAATATATCAAAACTCCAGAAACTGATCTAAACAAAATACAGGTAAGCAATCTTTTAGATGCAGCTTGCAAAGCACTGGTTTAAAAGATGCTTAAGGAACTCAGGACTTCAAAAGCATAAAAATACCCACTCTAAAATGAAGGGCATACTGATGGAAATAACAATTCACAGGGAACCAACACTAGAGTGAATGAAGCCAAGGATCAAATCAATGATTTAGAACATTCAGGAAGAAGAAACAACCAATCAGATCAACAAGAAGAAGAAAGAATAAAAAATGAGGATAATGTAAGCAGCCACTGGGACAATTTAAACTATTCCAATATTTGCATCACAGGATGGGCAGAAGGAGAAAAGAACTTTAAAATCTATTTGAAAAATTGCAGAAAGAAAATTTCTCTTATTTGGTGAAGGAGATACACATGCAAGTCCACAAGACACAAAGATTCTCATAACAGATGGATGCAATAAGTCCACTCCAAGATACATCATAATTAAAATTCTGAATGTTAATGCTAGAGAGACAATATTAAAGTCATCAAGAGAAAAGCACTTAGTTATCCACAGGTAGTTCCCATAAGACTGTCAGCTGACTTCTCAAATGAAACTTAGCAAGCTACAAGGGATTGGCATGAGACATTCAAAGTCATGAAAATCTGGGACCTACTGCCAAGATTGCTCTACCCAGAAAAGCTATCATTTTGAATGGCAGTTAATGAGCAGTTAAAGGTCAGATAAAGAGCTTCAGAGGCAAGAAAAGCTTACAGAGTTTACCACCACCCAGATATTATTATACAAATTGTTAAAGGGACTTATTTATGAAACATGGAAGCACATCAGAGTGGGGTGTGGGGTATTGGTAAAAAAGGTGAGAGGATTAATAAATACAAATAAATTGTTATATAGTAGGTAACGGAATGCAAATTACTGTATAGTAAATGGAGTGGCCAAGAATTCATGCACTTGACTCATTGATAGGGGCAATGGTTTGTGGGTTGCCTGAGGGATTGGGAGATGCTGGGAGAGGGAACAAAGGGGGGAATTGAGAAAACTGTAATAGCATAATCAATAAATTATACCTGATACAATATCATTGATTTCCATGGCAACAAAAAGCTCCAGAATAAGTTATTACCAATTCAGAGAAATATGCATAGGTTTTGTTTAAAGGGATGAAGAGAGCTTGTGTCCCATCTGGGTCAAATTATGAGCATGAACTAATGACACATGACACAGCACAACAGGGCACCTGAAGCTACTCTCCTTTCTAGCAGGTCTGGGTGCTTCAGAAACTACTGCAATAACAAAGAGAAAGACCAGGGTCCTAAAGGAAATATTTCCAGATGACATCCCCATGGGACTCAGTTATTGGGCTTATCACACACTGCATTTTAGAAAGCTCTGATTACTTGTTAGAGGCTAACAGGAAAAGATAGGCAGCCTTCAGCTTCATAAAGGTAACTGCACGTGAGTGATAGCAACTGAAAGAAAGAATCAAATGGATTCCTGGCTGGTGTGGCCCAGTGGTTGAGTGCAGGCCTGGGAATCAAAGAGTCACCAGTTAGATTCCCAGTGTAGGGCACATGCTTGGGTTATGGTCCCAGTCCCCAGTAGAAGGAACACAAGAGGTGACCATACATTGATATTTCTCTCCCTCTCTTTCTCCTTCTCTTCCCCTCTCTAAACAATAAATAAATAAAACCTTTAAAAAGAAAGAATCAAATGGAGAAAATTACAACATCAACTCAGAAACAAAGAAATTATCAACAGACTCAGAAGCAGGACCCAAAGAGTAAGGAACTCCAGACAAAAGGCCCAGTTGGAAATCACCTAACCCCAGTAGGATGGCTACTGTAAAAGGATGCAGAAAGAAAGTGGAACAGAACTAATGCTGGAGGTGAAGGTAGTAAGAATGCAATAATTTATATTTTATATGCTTGTACTTTGACCATTTTACAGTAAATTTCTCATATAATGTATTTTATATGTAATGCATCTTTTACAATTAGAAAAAGGCCAATATACATTTAATTTGCCTGTATTTAAAGCATGTAGACTTACAGTAAAAATTGCTCTGCATAATCATTGACACAGTTGATATGGGATTCTATTATAGTTTTCCTGTCAGTAATGAGTCATAATTAGAATCCATTTACTTTTAAGAAAAGACACAATGTGCCAGAGCTTCTAATTAAGGGTCTAACTGTCTACTCCCACTTTTCTCAGTGTTTTTCTCATAAATGGGCGTCGTTTCTTATCAAATGCTTTTTCAGCATCTGTTGTTATGATCATTTGCCTTTTCCTTTATTTTGTGATTTTTTCTTTACTTTTGTTTATCTGATGGATTATATTTATGTATATTATACCATCCTTGCATCACTGGGGTAAGTCACACTTGATCATGGTGTATGATCTTTTTATTGCATCGCTGCATTAGGTTTGCCAGTATTTTGATGAGAATTTTTACATCTATGTTCATCAGAGATATTGGTCCATAGTTTTTATTTTTCTTTGTTGAATCTTTATCTATTTTAGGGATTGCGATGAAGTTGGCTTCATAAAAAAGAGTTTGGGAGTCTTCCCTCCTCTTGGAATTTTTAGAATTGTTTGAAAAATACAAGGATTAACTCTGTCTTAAATGTTTTGTAAAATTCTCCTGTGAAATGTCCAGTCTAGGGGTTTCGTGTGCCTGGAGTTTTTTGACTTCTGTTTCAACTTCACTAGCTGTCATCTGTCTGTTCAGCCTTTCTGCTTCTTTTTTATTTAGTTTTGGAAGATTAAGTGTTTCTAAAAATGTATCCATTTCACCTAGGTTTCAACTTTCTTGGCATATACTTGTTCATAGCAATTTCTTACAATTTCTGTGCTATCAGATGTGATTTCTCCTCTTTCATTTCTAATTTTATATATTTGAGCCCTCTGTCTTTTTTCCCATGATAAGTCTCAATAAAACCCAGTCAATTGTGTTTATATTTCCAAAGAACTAGCTCCTGGAGTTATTGATACTTTTAAATGTTTGTTTAGTCTTTATGTCATTTAGTTCTCCTGGAATATTTTTTCCCTTCCTTCTGCTATTTCTGGGATTTGTTTATTGTTGTCCATGTTTTTTTTTTTTTTTTTTTTTTTTTTTTTTTTTTTTTTTAGATGTAGGGTTCAGATGTTTGTTTGAAATGTTTCTATCTTTTTTAGGCAGGCCAGTGTTCTTATGAACTTCCTTTAGAGGTCTGTTTTACCTATTTCCCATAGGTTTTGTAGTGTCATGTGTTCATTTTCATTTATTTTCAGTCACTTTTTATTATTTCTTCACTGATTTCATTATAAATCCATTTATTGTTTAATAGCATACTATTCAGTCTCTATGATATTGAGTGTTTTTTAGTTTTTTTTTTTTTTTCCTTGAGGTTGGCTTGTAATCTCAAGCCTTTGTAGTTTGATAAAGTGCTTAATATAATTTCTTTTTTAAATATATTTTATTGATTATGCTATTGCATTTGTCCCATTTCCCCCCTTCTCTCCCCTCCACCCTGTACCCCCCTCCCACCCACATTTCCCCCTTTAGTTCATGTCCATGTGTCATACTTATGAGTTCTTTAGTTTCTACATTTCCCGTACTATTCTTGCCCTCCCCCTATCTATTTTCAACCTACATTCTATGCTACTTATTCTCTATACCTTTTCCCCCTCTCTCCTCCTCCCACCCCCCTGCTGCTAACCCTCCATGTGCCCTCCATTTCTGTGGTTCTGTTCCTGTTCTAATTGTTTACTTAGTTTCTTTTGGTTTTGCTTTAGGTGTGGTTGTTAATATTTGTGAGTTTGCTGTCCTTTTACAATACATGTCTTTTCTTTATCTTCTTTTCTTAGATAAGTCCCTTTAGCATTTCATAAAATAAGGGCTTGGTGATGATGAACTCCTTTAACTTGACCTTATCTGAGAAGCACTTTATCTGCCCTTCCATTCTAAATGAGAGCTTTGCTGGATAGAGCAATCTGGGATGTAGGTCCTTGTCTTTCATGACTTGGAATATTTCTTTCCAGCCCCTTCTTGCCTGTAAGGTCTCTTTGGAGAAATCAGCTGACAGTCTGATGGGAACTCCTTTGTAGGTGACTGCCCCCTTACCTCTTGCTGCTTCTAGGATTCTCTCCTTCGTTTTTACCTTGGCTAATGTAATTATGATGTGCCTTGGTGTGTTTCTTCTTGGGTCCAACTTCTTTGGGGCTCTCTGAGCTTCTTGGATTTCTTGGAAGACTGTTCCCTTTGCCAGCTTGGGGAAGTTCTCCTTTATTATTTGTTCAAATACGTGCTCAATCTGTTGCTTTTCCCTTTCCAATTCTGGTACCCCTATAATTCGGATATTGGAACGTTTAAAGGTGTCTTGGATGCTCTTAATCTTTTCCTCAATTTTTTGAATTCTTATTTCATCATGCTTTCCTGCTTGGTTGATTCTATCTTCCTTCTGGTCCACTGTATTGTTTTGAGACTCATATTCCTTCCTTTCACTATTGGCTCTCCTCCGCGTGTCTTCCTGCATCTGTTTTACGGTAATCTGCATTCTTTCATCTAAATTTCGACCAAAATCAACCAGTTCCGTGAGCTTTCTGATCACCAGTGTTTTGAACTGCGCATCTGATAGACTGGCTAATTCTTGTTCGCTCAAAAGGATGAGTCCTGGGGGACTGATCTGCTCTGTTGAAAACCTGTTTTTTTTCCCCCTTGTCTCTCCTTTTTTTTTTCCGGTCTGGTTGCTCTAGTTACGGTGGGGGGCGGAGCCTTAGGTGCTCACCGGGGCTGGGCACCCCAGTCGCTAGATTGTGACGTTATATGTGGGGGCGGGGCGGGAGGAAACAATGGTGGTAGTTCCATTCCTCTGGGCTCAGACCCTTGTCTGGGCTTCTGGGCCGCGAGCTCTGCCCTGGTCCACAATCGCTACCCCTCTGGGTCTGCCAGCCGCAGCTTGTGTACTCAGGGATCACCGCTGCCTTCTTGCGCGCTGGATGGCTTTTGCGCCGATTTCGCGCCAAACTTTCCCCCGACCTCCGCGCGCCGCCGCCGACCCGAGCCCGCCCCGCGCCTGCCAGGCTCGTCTTTTCCTACCAGTCCGGATGAACGCGTCTACTTCAACTTCTTGGCTGTCCGACTTCCATTCAGATAAGTCCTCTGCCGGATCTGGGTGTTATTCTGATAGTAAATTATTGTTGTAAATTATTGGTTTTCTAATCTTGGTTGTGCGAGGAGGTACGGTGCATCCACCTATTCCTCCATCTTGCCGGAAGTCCAGATTCTGTCTAATTTCTATATCACTTAATTTCCCAAGGATTGCCTTATGTCTATCATGCTGTCGGGATTGCCTTATGTCTATCATGCTGTCTATCTTTGAAAATGTTCCACATGCATTTGAAAAAAAAAAGTATATTTTGTTTCTTTAGCATGTCAAGTTACATATCAGTTAAGTTTGTTTGATCTAGTGCATCATTCAGTGTCACCATATCCTTGTTGATATTTTGTTTAGAAGATCTATCCATTGTTGATATATGTTGATATATGTAGATATATGTTGTCTATATCTTTCCTGAAGTACTCCAAGATTTTCTTTATATATTTTGATGCTCTTATGTTGGATCCATACATGTTTACAGTTGACATGTCTACTTGATAGATTATTCCGTAGAGAATTATGAATTGTACCTCTGTGTCTCTTATGGTATTATAGTCAGTTAGAAATACAAAATCAGAGGAAAGAACTAAAAACCCGGTACAGAAGGTCACTAGGGCAGAAAGCTCAGGTGCTCAGCAAAAGGCATGCAAAAGAGATATAAGTAAAATAGGCATACAGACCAATGGTGAACTGGAATGTAGACTCAGAAAATGGATGAGGACCCAGGGGCTGTTCTAGGCACCTCCCAACCCATCCTTGTTTCCTCACGTAGGTGTCTGATACACTTGACAGTGGGGGACAAGTTAATAGACTTTCAGTTGACATGGGGCCCATGTACTCTCCATCAAACACCAAATCAACAAAACACACACATGCACACAACAGTCTTGGTCATGAGAGTAACAAGACAAACACAGCAGCAAGATCCCCTCAAGCCGTCAAAATGACAACTCAGAGACTGATGTTATCACAAAGCTTTCTCTATTTGCCTGAATGCCCTATCTCTGTGATGGAACTGGATTTGCTCTGTAAATTTTGTACCCAGGTAACCTTTTCTGCTGAAAAGCAGAAACTTTCTCTCAGGTATGGAGAGAAAGGTATAGATCTTCATGTGTGGAGAGAAAGTTATAGATCTCCAGGTATGGATCACTGGAATGTGATCTCCAAATCCAGTTGTCTCTAACCAGTTTTTTGGGGGGCTTGCCCAAATAATACCTGTTCCCTTCTGAGATTAACACACAAGTAATTAAACCTGTTTGGGAAGATGGGACTCCAGGGCAATCAATCAATATTCATGAAAATGGCCTGAGATCTCCCCAGGGAAATCCCAGGTAATGGATAATGCTTTAGATGTGCACTATTACTCTAGTGGGAGCGGCTTAATTTCACTATGCACTTCAGAATCTCTCCAAGATTTTAATCACCATATTCAATGAAATTGCTACCTCACTTGCTAATATTCAGAAATCTCTGAACCCTCTAGCTAAAGATGGCTGAATTCATCAAATTGCCTTAGACTACATACTAGCAGAACAAGGAGGAGTTTATGTGACCATCAACCGCTCCTGTTGTTCTTACCCTGACACCTCAGCTCAAATGGAAACATCACTTAAATCATACATTCTATGTGGTGTCAAGGAATATTGTACCATCACATCCCTCACTTTGAAGATGCTTGATAATTGTTTATGAGCCTATTTTCAAGATACCACATGGATTCATGTACCTATTAGAATAAACTTTTAATTTAGGTTTTACTATTCTTTATAATGTTTGTCTTTACTTTTTTGGAAAGTAAAGGTTCCAAAGGTTTTTGGAAACCTTTATGCCTTGTCTTTCACCTTCCAGAACAATAGAATCTGCTCTAGCCTCACTTCTGAAGCATATATCTCATCTTAACTCACTCAGTTATAAATCTTAACTCACTCAAGGTTTTGTCTTCCACAGACTCAGTTTTTTTTTTTTTTTTAATTATTATCCTTATAGAAGATTTGGATGACTTTAATAGTCCCATAGTTATGGAAGAAGAATCGAAAGTGGAAAATTGAAACACAAAATAAAAACTTTATGCCACTATGACTTACTATTAAATGTAATTATAATAAGTAGTAATAACTTATGAAAATTCACAGACACTTTCTTTGTAAGACTATCACATGAGCTACTAGTTCCAGTCCTGCTTGTACAAGACACTCCCTTGACACACACACTCTGTTTCAAGGAACACTGATGGTCCAAATGGAAAAAATGTTTGGAATCAACCATTTCCAGGATTTTGACTTTAAAAGTCCACATAGGAACAAGGAAGGGCACTGCTTGTACATCCACAGCCTATCACCATGATCTCATTTTCCTTTTGATCACTCTCCTTCCTTAGGGGAGAAAAAAAAAAAAAAACTGTCTTTATTGAGATGTCACTATGCCTTGATGAGAGTCTCTCTCATCTCCCTCATTGCCAGCATCTGATAAAAAACAATCTTCTTTACAACAGCACATGACTCTCGAGTATTGGCTTTTCAAGTGGTGGGCAGCCAGACTTGCATTTGGTTACATCACCATAGCGCTTTCTGGTGAAGGCCACCTTACTGGTTCACTTTAGACAACTTCTTGTAGGGTCTTCATGTTGTGGAAGTATCAGCAAGCTCTCTTGGCTCATTGAGAATGGCAATAACCCCCTTGTTGGGGCACTCTCATGACTGAAGTATCCTCCAAAGCCTTGCCATTAATACTATCATCTTTGGGGATGAGGAATTAAGCATATAAACTGGGCGGGGGGGGGTTGTTTTTAGACAACACCACTGCCTAAAGTCTTTGGAGTAAAGGTTGCCCTTGCACCACTTTGACCTCAGCCCAGTGAAGGTGTTTCATGATCTGACCTGTTGATTGTATAGGAATAAAGGTGTGGAGATTGCAGCTCCAGCTCTGTGGTAATTGATTCAGTCATAGGAACATAAAACGGGATTAATGAATGTGGGTCTCACATTGTCAAGGGTGTCCCCAACCTGATCCATTCTGTGTGATGACTAGTCCTTCCCAGGAACAGGGAAACTTGCAAGGCTGTGGTGCCAAGTGAGGAGACTCCTCAGGATCTCACCATGAGCAAGGGAATAAAGAACACTGTGATGCCTTAAAATGTGCTGGAGCCTGGAAACTCTCAACCCTCAACTTTAATGTCACAACATCACTTCTGTGATGATTGGACAGAAAAAAAGACATACAATTTTATCCTCAATTTCATGGATTTAATTTTCCCAAAGCACAGTTGCACTGTGCAGAAATAGGTGAATTACCTAGAACTTGCTGGGGAGACACTACAGTCCAAATTCCCAAACCTGACCCTGACCAATATTTCCAGATGACACCTCCATGAACATCCCTCATTCAGAGGACATGAAACCTCCCAATGTGCGCCCTGCACAAATCACACTAAGTAACAGAGGACCTTTCAGAAGCATTTTCACTGCTTCTCCCTTGCAGTGAATCTAATCTCTTTAAGCCATCACCTGAATTTCTGATGTGTCCATGGCAGCATCTGTCCTCATCTCAGATCACTTAAATTGTGTGTGTGTGTGTTGGGGGGGTGGGTCAGGAAGCCCATTTCCTTGTCAGCTCTTCATAAAAACCCAACCATCTCATCCCTCAGGGCTTGTGGTAAACTCATGATGTGGGCCATAACACTGTGTCTCACTCACAGTAATATACAGCCATGTTGTCAGAGTTCAGGTCATTGATCTGCAGATAGGTAGTGCTAAGAGTTGTCCATGTAAAAGACAGACCATTATGAGAATCCCTGGACATATGTTGGGTCTCTAGTGTTTCTGATGATCAGCCATATATTGCCGGCCATCTACTGAGGCCTGTCCCACCCAGAACATAGCATAGCTGGTGACAGTGTGTCCAGAAGCCTTAAAATAGTGTTTTAGTATGGCCCCAGACTTACTCAACTCAGCCTCAGGCTGCACCCAGTTCACCTGGATGAGGACACCTGTGTAGTGGAGAAGAATTGCATGTAAATACCCATTCCATTCCATGGTTTCCCCATAAACTCAGGGACTAAGGAGATCCTTAACTGAGGGCCCAATAAGAGGGCCCTCAAACTCCAGTCCATGGTGAGGGGTTGTGCCATCAGGACTTCTGGGTGGGATGGTGTGGGTGTGGGTGATGCTAAGACTACAGACATACAGCATTTAACCCAGTAAACCTCTTCTCAGTTGCATATTCATGAGGTGGAGTATTTCACAGTGAATATTTGACTCCACCTGAGAGAGGGTAGATGACAGAGTGACTGTGCACAGTGGGAAACTCAGGTTCCAAGTCTTAATCAGTGTCCTCTGAAATGTGTCCTCTGCCAGTTCCCTGAGCTCTGTGCAGAAATAACTTCTCTCTCTGAGGAACAAGCCCCCATAGGACATGTTCCTTACTGAGAGCTCATCTTCAAGTGACACAAGGAGCACCTAGACCAGTTCTGATCTTTAATCTTATTGAAGATCTTATTCATGGGGCCAGGTTGTCTCCAAAAATGCAGCATTGAGGTAAATTGAATTAAAAAAAATCCCTGTCTACAGCTCCTTAACATTCAGATATAAAGAAGTCCCAGAAATTCCAGCACTGTGTGTGGTTCTCTTGCCTTATCAGTCTTATAAATGCCCTCATAAAATAAGGTATTTGCAGTCACTTCATGTCCAGCCTTTATTTTAGGTTTTTTTTTTTTTTTTTGAAAAGGGGAAGACTCAGACCTTCACTGGAAGTCCTTCCCCTGCTCCATCTGCAACTGCTCCTGGGACAGCAGCCCTGAGGTTGTGGGTCACATGTACCCCCTGGTGCCCAATTCATGCCCTGCATGGCAAGGTCCTGTTCAGTCACACAGGGCATGGAACTCTCAGCATTTGTAGTCCTGAATTAAAGGCTGCACCCTGACTTCAGGACCCACTTCAGGACTCATGGCACATCCACTTACACCATGTGTTTAGACATCTCAGGGTACAAAGAATCAGGTTTACTAAACACCAGTGACTCTCTAGGGAGCCCCTTCTTTGGAGCTGCCAGATGTACTGACTGACTGACACTTCTGAGTCTAAAAGTTCTTGGTGGCTTTGGATTACTCTGATGTTCTCAGGTTCTGCTGCTTGCAGGTCCTATCTGCGTATCTGTGCAGGTGGTCCTAATGCCATTGCACTACTACTGCTCAGTAAACCACATAAACACTGTGGTGATTTTTCCAGTAATGACTCCAGGTCTCCCTTCTCCCCTGTTTCTAGCTCATGGGCAGGATCCCATTCTCACTCAAACTGAGTGGGTGACCTACTTTAATGACAGAAGAAAAGCAAGCATGATTTCCATGAAGACTGGAGAGTGTTCACCCTTGTGTTTTCCTGTTTCTCCAGGACCTGGATCCTGCAGAGGCCATGGAGAGAAGGGTCCTGGCTTGTCCTGGGGAGGATAAGGTCAGGATGACCCATTCTCATTTAGTATAGCCGATGCTGAAGGTCACCCTCATCTAAAGCCCTCAGGTTCCCATTTTCAGAGCTCACAGTCAGGAGCCCTGCAGACAGGAACATGGGGAGCACTAGAGGGTTTTCTCTCTAGGGGCAGAGGCAAGTACTGATGCAGGGACAGAGGACCCAGAAAAGTGGTCCTGGGGAGTCAGAATCTGTAGACCAGTATCTGCTTTTTTTTTTTTCCATTGTGCTCCCTAGTGTTGTGGGCACCCCCGATGTCATAAATTCTGCCTGGATTCCAGAGTGACCTCTGCAGCCAAGCCATCCTGTCTCCCATGTGGGAGTTAGTGTCTGGGCTCACACTGACTTCCCTCACTGTATCTCAAGCAATAATACACAGCTGTGTCCTCAGTGGTCACAGAGCTCAGCTTCAGGGATAACTGGTTGTTGGATGTGTATCTAGAGATGAAGATGTAGCTCGTGATGGGCGGGCTGTAGTAAACTCCTCCATCATAACTTGTGTACCGCATCCACTGGAGCCCAATCTCTTGGGGCTGGGGAATCCAGCTCCAGTTAATTTCTGGCATGGAGTAACCAGAGACAGCACAGGTGAGGGAGAGTGTCTGCAAGGGCTTCACCAGTCCTGAGGAAGTCTCCTGCGGCTGTGTCTGGGACATGACTCTTGGGGAAAAGAAGCATCAGTCCTTGTCAGTGATGTGCAGTCACCACCATCACACAGATTCATGTCTGACATCTGACACTCACACGGAGGGCCTGTCACCAGGCAGAGGAGGAGACCCAGAACTCTCATTTTCTAGAGCAGAGCTCTGTCTCCCTCAGAGATCTCAGGCCTGTGTAAGTAGAGAACTGTGAGCCCCCACAGCCCAGGGAAGGATTAACCATGGACCTGGAAGAGAAAACTGCATATGGAAGACTCTGCCACTCTGCTTTCATAACACAGGTGAAACTGAGACCATTGCCTTGAGTCCTGTGTCTGGAGCACATTTTTTCTCTTCAGACTTGATGACATGTGTCAGGGATGGGAGAGCAGTAGGGTTATGAGCACTTTTGTATTGTGTCCATGGACAGCCCTACTTTCTATGTTTAAAAATTAAAGCTGGACTAGGGTAGTGGACCCAACTATTTTAATATCATAATTATTCAAGTACATATAAAAACAAGTGAAAGTTATTCCCAAACATCTTCATAAATCTAAGGAAACACATGAAGTGCTCTGGCTGGTGTGGCTCAGTGAATTGAGCACTGGCCTGTGAACTAAAGTGTTGCTGGTTCAATTCCCAGTCAGGGCTCATGCCTGGGTTGTGGGCCATGTCCCCAGTTGGGGGCACATGAAAGGAAACCAAACATACATGTTTCTCTACCTCTCTTTCTAACACAATTCCCTTCTGTCTAAAAATAAATAAATAAAATATCAAAAAAGGAAAGGGATACATGAAGTAGACTATTCATCGCCAGATTGGATAGTCATAATTTCAGATAAAATAACATGCACATTTTGATGTAAAATAATTGCAAAGTAAAGAGATCTTTTCCCTGACTTAGCTGAGGCTGGTGGTCCTGCAGGTGGCCATGTTCAAGGATTAGGACACACTGGCTAGGACCTGTTGACCAGAGTCAAGATGAAGCCCTGCAGCTGAGCCAGGTGGCAAGCATGCTGCATTTTTCCTTTAGTCTCACTTCACTGAGGGACGCACAGGCCATTCTGCGAGGTGAGCCATGGAGGAGACCTGCCGAGACCACATGAGGCACCGAGACCCTGGAGTCACCTTCTCCCAGAGACACAGACACTGACTCTGAGACAGCAGGCATTCTGAGATGTGTTAGGATTACAGGACCTGTGTTTTTGCCATAGAGATGAGTTTGGGATATGCCATTCCCATACACAAGAAAACATGGGGTAGGGGGATTTGGACACTGATGTCCTGTGAAGGTGACTGGAGCTTATGATGGGCCAAGGTGACAGATAGAGGGAAGCCAAAATGCAGACTAGTTGTATTGTTTATAAAATGACTGCATTTAAATGAAACACATGATGGGTTTTGACAGCTTGGTAAAAGCTTAAAACGAGATTTGCTTCCCCAAGACTCACACAGCCTCCATGCACTGAAAATTCCCACTGTAGTTCCTTTATTTTGCAGTGCATGGCAAGGCCTGAGGCACATCCGATGGACTGAGGACATTCATGGAGCAGATCCAAGATTTCCTCTGGTGACAAAGGTCTGGGGAGATTTACCCTTTATTGATCAGGGAGCTGTGAATGAGGGGTTGGTTCAGCCATGTAGGGTTGAGTTGGTGTCCTTGATGTGGATGGCACCACTTTCCTGCAGGTGCTGGGGGAACCCTGTGAGGAGACCTGGGCAACAGCTAGCAGTGACAAGCATGTAGAAAATGGATGTGGGGGAGAAGCAGTGTGAACACCTTACTTATTGTTCCTCTGGAAGTGGAAGAAAATGGAGGGAGAGAAGCAGTGGGAATGCCTTCTCCAGCGAACAGCACACCTGGGCCCCAGGGAACACCTGAGTTGTGTAATCCTCTCCTGCCCTTTGCCCACTGTGGAGGAGGAGAACTGAGCCCATGTGTTGCCCTGACCAGGCCAGTGATGTGACTTCTTACCTAACCCAGAGTGCCCTTGGACTCTAGATGCTGTTCACTTCCTCACCTGTCCCTAAGGCCTTGTTCAGACATGTATTTCAGGTGAAACCTGGGTGCCTTGTATCCCACTTCTCAAGGAGCTTTAAAGACTCTGGGACCAGGATATGTGGGACTTATTGAGTATCTTGTCATATTTCTCACTCCCATGCCAAGGTTGCATACCTGCTCAGAGCATGCTGAAAAGTGAAAATTAATGGGACTAATAGTCTCCTGAGAACAGAAGTCCATTTTGTGCAGAACAGTCCTGGTTTTGGTGGCCATCATGGAAGGTCATGTGTCCCCATCCCTCATCTTTGTGACACCCAGAGTTAGAGGATGTTCCACCCCAATAATGAACCACCCACATTGCATCTCCCTTGAAGAGACACTGGGTCCTTATATCGCCCTGCACCCTCTCAGGACATGACTCACCCGCTGTCCTCGTCCCCACACATCCACCTCATATATTTCACTCAGCGCAGGGACCCTGTGGCCCAGAGCCTGGACCAGTCTCCACTTCTTCTCAGATTCCAATTCCCTGAAAACAGGCATGGGGCAGTCACATCCCTTCTGAGATTCTTGCTCCAAACACTCACTGTACTAACCTATTTAAAGTGGACACAGCAACATTAAGCACATTCACAATGTTGCTCAAACATTGCCACCTTCCAAATCTAGAAATGCTTACTTTCCAAAACTGGCTTGATGCCCATTAAATAATAACTCTCTACTTCATGTTTCTGGTTTTCTGACCCACCCACCCCATCCTGTGCTCTGTCTCCATGCTTTCGATTATTCCATGTCTCACAGATGTGGGTGCACACAGCCACTGTGATTCTGAGAGTCTCATATTACTCCAGCTATTTTGTCTCCAAGGTTCACCCCAGGTTCTTGCATCTTCTCATTTACTCTCATTTTTAAGGGGAAATGGCATCTTGTGGTGAGGAGGTAGCACACCTTATTTATTGAGTTTTCTATTCCATCTCTCCTGTATATACAAGAATCCAGTTGATTGCAAACAAATTTTTTGTTTGCTTTGTTTTTGTTTTCTTTTCCTGATCTGGAAGGAGGAGGAACAGCAAAGGGGAGGCATAAAAAAAAAAGTCAGGTTAAAGAAGTTAATATGTGCCCTGGCTGGTGTAGCTCAGTGAATTGGATTGAGTGTGGGCTGCAAACCGGGCATCACAGGTTCAATTCCCAGTCAGGGCACATGCCTAGGTTACAGGCCATGACCCCTAGCAACCACACTGATGTTTCTCTGTCTCTTTCTCTCTCCATTCCCTCTCTAAAAATAAATAAATAAAATCTTTACAAAAAAACTATCATTACAAAAAAAATAAGTTAATATGTGATCACATGAAATGGACAGGAAGCACCTGTGACCAGAGACTGTGCTGAGATGGAATGGATTTACCATTTCTACAGTATTGATCGCTCTGTCACGATCTCCCATCCATCCTGGAAGCAGCAGGAGGAGCAGGATGGAGGAAGTGGAGACACAGCCTTTGTGATTGGGGCAGGGCTCATGGGGCTCTGGGTGTTATGGGGACTGTGTCTGACAGGGACTGGGTCCATATCCAGGTCACACTTCTCTTGACTTTGTGTTCCTGGTTCAGGGGCACACATTCCACCTCTGCACTGTGGCTCTGAGGAAATAAAAAACAATATGACAGAAAGAAAGTTGAGGGGAAATTGAGGAGTGAGTTTGACATGAGGTTCACAGAGGAGTCTCAAAGTTAGTTCCAGTCCAAGGATGCAGGACTTGGACGCAGGAGGAGCCTGTGTGCCCTGGGTACAGGAAGCAGGGCCAAAGCTCATGTCCAGTTCCAAGGACATCAAGCATGACTGTCACACTAGTCTAGTCTCCTGCAGGCCATCAAGGGTCAGGCAAGGCGCCCCTCATTATTGTCTGACATTTGAAACACTCACCCTGTGGGCTGTTACCAGGTACAGTAGAAAACGTGAAAGTCTCATCTTCTAGAACATAGACCACAAGTCTGTCTTCCCCAGAGAAGGCCATGTGAGTGGAGAACTATGAACACCCACATTCTAGGGTAAAATTTACCTTGGAACTGGAGAGAAATTGGCACTTTGGACAGCCTTTTCACTATAAGTGGAAAGCACTGAGGGCAACACCCTGGTCATTCTGGGACCTCTGTGGGTACATTGTTTTGTCTTGAACTCACTCAACATGTGTGTCAGGTATAGAATATCACCTAGTTATGAGACACATTGGAATGAGTTGACCCATCCTCCCCTTTCTGAGCATAAGAAGAAATGGTGGGCTAGGTGGGTGGGTGACCCTTTTAATTTTTCATGCATCTTTCAATCAGACTTTAAAAGGATTACCATTTGTGTTGGCAGTGTCTGAATCCAAAAACTTTATTATATCCATACTTAACAATTTTTTTTATATTATGTCTCCATACAAATAACATCTACCTTGACATAAAAATTCAGAAATAAAGCATAGTCATTCTCAATGTATTTTTTCTTAATGTATGATGCCATCTTGACTCAAGTAATTCCATACCAGGCATAGACAGGTAGGGCAGCATGAATTAATTTTTAAATATTTTATTTATTTATTTTTTAACAGAAGGAAAGGGAAGGAGAGAGGGAGAGAAATATCAATGTGTGGTTGTCTCTTGCACACCCCTTACCCAGGACACACCCTGCAACCCAGGCATGTCCCCTGGCATGGAATTGACCTGGAGGCCCTTTGGTTCACAGCCCAGAGCTCAATGCACTAAGCCACATCAGCCAGGGAGGGAACCCTGAATTCTTGAGGTTGGAAGTTTTGCAAATGTGTCTAAGCTTCCTGTGCAAACTCTTCCCTCACACATTGCAGAGACTCCAACCTTATCACATCAGAAATAATCATGATTTTACATGAATAAAAGACTAGACATGAAAAAAAGTGATTATGTGTGTTTGCAACTCAGATTTCTACATTTGCTGAAATTATCATGGCAATGGATTAATGGCCTGTTTTTTCAGTCTGGTGTTCTCAGTGATTTTGTGGTTCAGGGGACGAGAAAAGAAGAGATGATCTAGTACAGATTTGCTCACAGGAAAAGGATCTTTTATCCTGATAGGCAAGCCTCACCCACAGACTTTCTCAGCCCTGCTACATGGGATAATTACTGTAGCCAGAGAGTGTCATGGTGTTCCACAGAATATACAGTGCTATTAATATATAATAAACACTGTCTTCTTTCAGACATGAGATTTGGACACCTAGCTTCATGTTCTCATCTCTCTGTTTATTGACTTAATGGATCTTTGTTGGAGAACATTTATTTAATTTTCACCAAGCCTAAAGGATCAATATTTTAATGGATCTTGCATTGGGTGTTTATTTCCCAGTGATCTCCCCAGAAAATAGTCAGACACCATTTCCATGTCCATTGATTACAGCAGACATAGGGACTAAAACAGACTCATTGGAACTGGGTGCCGCGGTCCAGCCGCAGCTAGGTCCAGGGTTTCCTGAAAGGTGGGTAAGGCGTCGGCAATGGGAGACAGACGACAACATGCCTCAGAGGACAGTGATGCTCTGTTCCGTTTATTGCAAGTACAAGCAGGTTTTTATACTTTCATTTTTAGCAGTGATTGACATTTGCGATTAGGTAAAGCAGAAAAAAATTAATACAAAGGTAACCAGGAAAAATACAAAAATTCCCATAGATTCAGTTATATTAAACAAAGATTATTATAACCATGAGAGCCATAAATCAGACAATTAGAAATAGCTGTACGTACAGAGTTTGAATGTCTTATCGTTTATTAAAATTCTCAGAATTTGTCATGGGGCAAAAGGACACGGTAAACTGAACAGAGGTTATAGGAAATTTATTATAAGGCCTTTGTGATGTTTAACTTACCTATTTATCTTTTCTGTCTAAAATATTTCTTTATGTACCATGGACTTTAACTCCCTGGTAACTGTTTCCACGTGCTTAATTTATAATAGTCAACCAGCTTTTCTTATTTCTTTGCCTGTCTAATTCTATTTGATATATATTCCTATTCAAGGTAAAGGCGGGGCTGTTACTCCAACAACTTTTAGACACTCAGGGGCTATTTCATTAGAGGGGATTTTATTCTCTGGTCAGAAAATTATTTTATACAACTTCATTGGAATTATGCCAATCAATAAACATGAGATACAGATATTTAACAATCCCACCACCTTTTAATCTCCAAAACAAACAGGTAAGGAGAGATAAACAGGAAATTCAGCTACAATAAAATCTTTTTATTTCTTAATTAATAAACACCAGGGAGGTCTGCTTCGAGCTAGCCTTTCCATGAAATTTAGACTATTATAAAACACTTGAACTTCATCCTAATTGACCATTCTAATGTCACCTTCATTATATGCTCCTGTATAAGGCAATGGGTGATCTAGAACCCTCTGGAGACCATTAGCTCCTTTTGGGGGATACCATAATTTGCCAATAATCTAATATGCTACCCAGGGGTATCCCTGGGCTGTGGGTAAGGGTCTATATAGATTTTTTTCTTGTTTTCTAGAAAGACTCTTTGTATCTATGGGTAAGGAACAGGCATGGGAAAGTCCGCCAATAATTCAACCTATTGTAACTGATTTATGAATTCTTTTATGGGAACAATCGGGGATAATTTCTTACTCAGATTTATAAACACTATATTTAAAACAATCTGGGCATGATTCAATAGTCTAGGGAGAACTAGTTGTCCCTTCAGAATTTCCCTCAAAAGCAATCATTGACACTTTTCGAGCCTCTTCCTTCTCATGTTCTGTTCTTATGGGAATCAGGGTACAAAGTAAGACCATGATTAATATTAGCAAGGAAATTATTAAAAGCAATCCCCAGAAAAATTACCACCCACCTTGGTATGCCACGCTCTCTCCCAGGAAGATGGATTCCTTGAATGCCCTCTTTCCATGTTCATACCTTGTCAAAAAACATGGTTGGAAGAGGGCGTGGCAACTGGGTAGGGGGAGATGCTGGACTTAGTATGAGCCACATACAGAACTATGCCTTATTTCCATGAACAAAGTTTACTAGACACATGGGTTTAAAGACTTTTTAAGTGAGAATCAAAAAGGAAGTGCAAGGAGTGATAGAGAGATCATATCAACTTAGAATAGACACCTTTAGTAGAGGTAGAAATGTTAAAGATTTTTTACGTAGGGATCAAGACAAACAAGGAACATGTCATTGGAAACGAGTGGAAAGGAGGTTCCTTCTTACCCACATTCATGTTTCACAGCGTCTCTGTTATATTTGGTCATGATGTCACAGGTCCATGCAATTAGGAGTTAGAATACTTTCAGGTCATTACACATCTGGTTGTACCAGGACTAAGCCAAGCAGCATAAATCACTGGGGCTCCATTTATAAAATATCTCACATGTACAGGGAACAGAGGGCATCTTTGACTGGAGGTTCCCTGGTGATGGGGTGTCTGTATGAACAGACATCGTTTCACTGAACCAAGACACATGACTAAATTCAAGGCCATCCTCAGCAGCAGCATCATCATCATAACCATTATCTTCATTACTATTACCATCATCATCACAGCAACCATCATAACCATCATCATCATCATTCACATCAATTGCAATCTTTAACAGCAATCATTAACATCAATTGCTTTCTTATAATGGTTTTTTCTTTTCATTTTCTGTATGCATGGTTGTTGTTCACACATACTGATCTTTATCCAATTTTCCCACTTTTATAGTTGTTAAGTGAAATACAAAGTTGCACTTTATATTATTTCATATTTGTCTGCTGTGAAGTGAAGCCTCATTCCTGCCTCTTCCCCATCTTCCCCACATGGGGAATCTGATAAGAAAATCTGGGCCTCCTCTTTCAGTGCCATTGGGAGACTGGAACCACACAATGCCCTGTGAACACATTCCTCTCCCACAGCTGGACAGAATAAAATCCCTGAGCCAGCCTCCTTTCCTGGCTCTTTCGAAGCACACTTACCTCTCTGAAGGGCTTTTCCTGCTCTTCCCACATATTTAAGTTAAGTGTGTGATAAACATGCCATGTCCCTTTGGACTGTGTTGGTCATCAGCCTGAACATCCATACACAACTTTGTGGGTCCCTCTGTTTCTGTGTGGTGTCACCTGGTGTTCTGAGCATCATGCCAAGGCTATTACCATCACTACTGGACATCTTTGTTTGCTGGCATTGGACCCATGCATTCTGGCGACCGTTGCCCAACATACATATGCCCTCCTCCTGGCCATCTTCACACTGAGCTGTGTGGAGCTGTACAGGACTGTTGGGTCCATCAGAGTCTCTGTTTTTATTGAATGACAAGGGTGAAAGTGTTTGATGATCCACTGGAATCGGACACACGACTGTCTAAAAAAGGCTCTGCCTTTTGTACATGAGAGAATGCTGTCTGTCTTCACAATAGATATTTTTAACTCAGAGATTTCAGAGGTGAGCACACAATCAGGAAAGAAGAGAGGTTGCTTGAGGAAACCTGTTATAGGAAAAAGAAACCACACAGGAAAACATACCAAAACTCCACCTGCAAATTGTCCTAGGATTGTCCCTGTGTTCAGGGATGCTCAAGGCCCCTTCCAATGGTCACAGCTGCCCTCCACTGCCCCATGGAAGGTGTGCATCTGGTCCCACACTGAGTTCCCTCACAGATTCTCTCACGCAGTAATACAAAGCCGTATACTCAGCTCTCAGGCTGTTCATTTGCAGGTAGAGCTCATTCTTGGTGTTTTCTCTGTAGACAGTGAATTGACCATTCACAGAATTGGCCTGGTATATGTTACCACCACTAGGACTACTAATGTGTGAGACCCACTCCAGTCCCATCCCTGGAACCTGGTGGACCCAGCTTATATACTTGTTACTGAAGGTGAACACAGAGGTTTCCCAGGAGAGTCTCAGAGACCCCCCAGGCTTCACCTAGTCCCCCAGACTCCACCAGGTGCACCTCACACTGGACACCTGCAAACACAAAGCCATCTTTGTCAGGAAACTGTCACATTTCCACCTTTCCTCTCAGTCATTTCAACTCACATATGCAGTGTCTCTTGTTCTCCATAAATCACCTCTTAAAATAGCAACAAGGAAAAACCAGCTGAGTCCAAACTGCATGGTGAGAGGTCCGTGTTCTGTCCTGACCAGGAGCTGGGGACACCTGGGTATCCTAAGCAGAGCTTCTGTCCCAGAGCTTCAGTGTTAGGGCTCTGCTGCTTTTCATGAGCAAAGTGGCCCTATTTGCATGTCCTCCTTCTATATAGGGAGTTCTGGAGTTGAATGGTGACATGAATGCCATGGTCCCAGTGTTTGACATGTCTAAGGGTGTTCATCTGTCAACAATTACCCCTCACATTTAACCCTGTGCCATCCTCACTGGCCCAACAGGTCCATGAGAGGTGTACATAGCCAAGGAGCATGAATTTTCATAAAACAGAGGTATTTAAAATGAGGGATGCTTTTCAAAGCCAAGAGTAATAAACATACCAAGGAAATTAGATGCTTATTACCATAAGGAACATTAAAAATGTAGGAAGTTCCAGTTCAGGTCACATAAATTTTCATCTGTCCTTAGTTCCTCTACACAGCAATCACAGTACAAACTAAGGAGAGAGTGTGGCACTAGAGCATGTGGACCCAGTGTGGGAGGAGGTGGAATATCTGTGTGGATCATTGGGAGACAGGAGTGTGACCTTTTCAGAGAAGCACAGAGTGCTACCTGGGATATGTTTCTTTTGTGGAGTTTTGTGCTGACTGTACAACATCTTCACTGTCTCATTCTGGTTTTTATTTCCTAACCTCTGTGTTAAAAGCAGGTTCAAACAGTTATGCCACAGAAGATACTCAGCCATGACTAAGTCTGCTTAGGTGAAGATTTACTTAGAAAGTGGGGAGTAAGTATGTTGAAATTTTAGAAGTCAGTTTATGGAAAACCTTGATGCAAAACACTAATAGAAAATAACAGATATAAATGAAATCATAATTGACATGAAGAACATTATTTTTATTTATCCATTGATTCCAGGGTGGACAAATCATTCAAGTAACTTCCCATCACTGGAGCTGGTTGATCTAACTTTATATTAAACTGTTTATCATTGTGGGTTCAGCACAGTGCTCAGAATCAGTATGTGTTTATGTGGACCTGTGATGTAGCTTTCATCAGGGAGCAGGATAGGGGGTGTGTTGAGCCCCCTGTTTCTTTGACAGTTCATTTCATAAGAACTATCTCCTCTATCTCACAGTCCAAATTTATGTCTGTGTGTGGCCCATGGAAACCATGGTCATACATGATGGGCATCCACTGAACTTGAACCCATTGTACTGATTATGTCAATGTTCAAAATGGGAAAAAGAACATAGTGCAAGGAGATGAATTACCATAGATAGTGCATACACCTCATTTGAGATGGCACATTCTCTCTGACCACCAGAATGCAGAAGGATACATGTGTGTGGATTGCAGTGCTAAGTGTGTGATAAGTGTTTCAGTTGACATGGGAACATGATACAGGTTGGATGTGGGTCTTCCATTGTCAACGATGTCCTCAACCTGCTATCTGCTGTGATGTGACATTAGTACTTTCCCAGAGACAAGGACATTCACAGGGCTGTTGCCTCAAGTTAGGAGAGTCTTTATCATATCACCATGAGAGAGGACAGAAAGAACACTGTGATGTCATAAACAGTGTTGGAATCTGGAATACCTGTCAACCCTCGAATTTGCTGCTAAAGGTCATCTCTTAGATGCTTGGTCAGAAGGAAGAAAATAGAAATCTCCCCTTTACTTATGTACTTACTCTTCCCCAAGCACAATTCCATTGTTAAAGCATAAGGGGATGTCCTAGAACTTGCTAGGAAGACACCTCATTTGAATCCCCAAAGGTGAACCTGACCAAGGATTCTCAGATGGTGTCTCAATGAAGTGCTTCATTCAGAGGACAAGGAGGCTCCAAATGTGCTCTCTGCACAATCACCAAAGGTAACAGGGGTTGATTCAGGAGCATATTCCCTGCATCTCTCTCATAGTGCATCTGGTCTCTTGCAAACTTTCCCTGAGTCTCATGTGCCTCTGGCAGCAACTTTTCTGGTCCCAGATTCCTGAATGTGTTTTAGGAAGTCAGATGGCCCATCACCCTGTCATCTCATCAGCCCAGTCGAGCTGTCCCATTTCTCAGTGTTTGTGACACACTGAGGTTGTGGGTCATCACACTGTGTCACTTGTATAGTAATGCATTGTGGTGTCCATTACTTCAGACCATATACATGCAGATAGGCAATGCTGGCAGAGGTTTCCATGCAGGAGACAACTTGTTCTGAGAAGCCCTGGGCATGCATGTGCTTCTTACTCTTTGTGTTGATCTAGACAATGCATTTCAGGCCCTCTCCTGGGGCCCGTCTCACCCAGAATGTAGCTTAGCTGGTGACCATGTATCCAAAAGCCTCAAAGAAGACCTCTACTGAGGTCCCAGGCTTCCTTACCACACCCCCATACTGCACTAGTCGAACCTGGGAGTAGACACCTGTGGAGAAGAGGCTGGAGTGGGTGGAAATCCATCTTGAGACTCCTTTGTCCCATCCCAGACCGAGGAGCTAAGGAGTCCCATACCTGTATCCACAGCCACCATGGAGATGGCTCTCCAGCTCCAGTCCATGGGGAGGGGCTGTGCCATCAGGTCGTTTGTGGGTGTGTGTGTGGCTGTGGATGATGTTCTCAGGGACAGACAGATGCACGTTCAACATTGTCTACCTCTTCTCATTTCATACTCATGAGGCAGAGTGTTTCACAGCTGAAGATTTTATTCCACCTGAGAAAAGGTCGAGGACACAGGGATCATGCTGAATGGGAGACTCAGGGTCCAAGTCCAAGTTAATGTTATCAGATGTATGTCCCCTGCCAGGCCCCTGAACTCTGTGAAGATACAGCTCCTCCCAATGAGGAACAGGCCCCCACAGGACAAGCTCCTCATTGAGAAATCACGTGTGAGTGTAACAGAGACCACTTGGACCATTTCTGGGTTTTAATGCCTAACGTCTTATCCCTGAATCAGTGTGTCTCCAAAATGCAGCACTGAATAAATTTAAAAGACCATCCCTGTTGCCAGCTCCTTAATATTAAGATATAAAGAAGCCCTCGAATTATGCCCATTGACTGTGGTTCTCTTGTCTTATCGAGTATAATACATTCTCTGATCAAAGAGAATATTTACAGTCACCTCATGCCTACCCCTCATTTTAGATGTTTTTATGAAAAGAGGAAAACTCAGGCCCTCAGAGGAAATACCTTATCTGCCCCCTCTCCACCTGGTCCTGGGGCATCAGCCCTGAGATCACAGGTCCCATGTGCCCCCTGCCACTCAGTCCATGTCCCTCAGGGAAGGGTCCTGTCTGGTCTCATGGGACATAAATTGTCAGCACCTGCAGCCTAGAATTAAAGGCTGCATTATGATTCCAGGGTGCTCCCTCAGGGAAATCTTGTGTTTAGATATCTAAGCATACTGAGATTTAGTATTTCTAAACCCCAGTGACTCTGCACCTACACCAAGGACTGAAACAACCAGGGAGCCTCTTTGCTAGACATGCCAGATGCACCGACTCAGTCAACACCTTTGAGTCCAGAAGATCTCAGAGGGTTTTGGGAGTTGATGTCCTCAGGTTCTTCTGCTTGAACATACTATCTGAGTGTCCTTGCATGAGGTCTTACTTCCACTGCACTATTACTGCTCAACAAATCAAACACACACACACACACACACACACACACACACACACACACAATTTTCATGGTAATTAAATACAGATCTCTCTTATCCTCTCTTCCTAGTACATGGACAGGATCCCCACTCACATTCTAACTGAGGGAGTGACCTACTTTGACAACAGAACAGAAGCAAACACAATTGATGTGAAGACTGGAGACTGCCCCTCCTGGTTGTTTCCTATTCACCCAGCACCTGGAACATGAAAGGTCCATGATGAGGAGATCCTGGTTCATCTTGCAGGGGTCAATTCAAGGACACCCTTGCCCAATCAGTGGAGACAACTCTGGCCTGACTTGTGGAGGGAGTCTCACTGACCTACAGTCCACAGGCCCACATTCTCAGAGCTCACAGTCAGGAGAACCAAGGTCTGAACCATGGGTGTCACTGGATCGGTGTCTCCTCAGAAACAAGCAGGGTCTGATGCAGGAAGAGGGGACTCAGAAAAGCGGTCTTGGAATATCAGATTCTTTTGACCAGAGTCAGTGCTGTTTTCCATTCTGCTGCCTGCTACGTGAGCTCCCCCTGGTGTCTTGAGTGCTCCCTGTAGCCCAGTCCTCCTGTCTCCAGCAGGGTTTCTGTCTGAGCTTGCCCTGACTTCCCCTCACTGTGTCTCTCGCACAGTAATGCACAGCTGTGTCTTCAGTGGTCATGGAACTCAGCTGCAGGGAGAACTGGTTCTTGGATGTGTCTCTGGAGATGGAGGCGCGGCTCTTGAGGGATGGGCTGTAGTAAGCACTTCCACTACTACTTATGTACCCAATCCACTCCAGCCCCCTCCCTGGGAGCTGGCGGATCCAGCACCAGTCATAACCACTGGTGATGGAGTAACCAGAGACAGAGCAGGTGAGAGAGAGGGTCTGTGAGGGCTTCACCAGTCCAGGGCCTGACTCCTGCAGCTGCACTTCAGAGCGGACACCTGAGAACAAGGAATATGAGATCCTGTCAGTCTTGTGCAACCACCACTGTCCCATAGACCTACATCTGACACCCAAGACACTCACCGAGGGGGGGTGTCACCAGGCACTGGAGAAGACCCAGCAGTCTCATCTTCTTCTAGAGCACAGTTCTACCTTCCCCAGAGATCTCTGCCCTGTGGGAGGAGAGAGCTGCGAGTCCCCACAGCTCAGGGGAGGATGTACCCTGCAGCTGGGAGAGAAATTTGCATGTGGGGGCTCTGTTCTCATAAGTCAGGAAGCACTGAGGTCACCACCCCATGCCCTTCTGGGTTCTGAGCACATGTCTTCTATTGGACTCGATGGCATGGGTCAGGCATGGGAGAGCAGTTAGTTTATGACACACCTTGAACTCAGGGCAAGACACTCCCCATTTTTCTATGTTTAAAAATTCTGATCAAGATGAGAAAATCACACTATTTTAATCTTGGGGATAATGAAACTGATTAACATTATGCCCAAACATCTTCCTAGTCCTAGGAATGACATGAAGTAGACTCATCATTTCCAGACTGGATAATCATAATTTAATGTAAAACAGTATTTGATGTGGTAATTATTACAAAGTGAAGAAGAGCCTTTCATTTAACCAAGCTGAGGTGTCCAGGGCCTGCAGGTGGTGGTGCCAGTGCAGCCTCTGTGTCTCAGTCCAGTTGCAGGGACCAGGACACTATGGTAAGGGCCTGCTGCCAAGAGTCCAGCCCTGGCCCTGCAGCTGTCACAGGTGCTATGCATGCTATATCCTACTTTTAGGCTCACTTCCCCCAGGGAAGTGCAGCCCTTTCCCTCAGGTGAGCCACTCAGGAGGTGACCAGGGTTCCTAGACAAAATGAGGCTCTGAGACGCAGGGGTCACCTTCTCCCAGAGACACAAGTACTGACTATGCCACCAGGGCTCTGAGATGTGTGTGAATTATCTGACCTGATGCCTAGTCATAGGGAATCAGCTTGGAACCTTCCTTCCCCCATTCACTTGAGGCCCTGGAGTGAGCATCTGGAGGCTGGTGTCCTGGGAGGAGGACTGGGAGCTTGTGATGGGCCAAGGTTACATATGGAGTGAAAACAAAGTACAGGCTAGGAGTATCCTTTCATTAAATAATAATAAAAAAAGAGTGGGAATCTGTAATGGGATTTAACAGCTTGGTGAATGATTGAAACCAGGTTTACTTCCCTGAGTGTCACTCACCCTCTATACACAGAACATTCCCACTGCAGTCTCACTGTTTAACAGTGTGCAGTGAGGACTGGGGCACATCTGACAGACTGAGGACACCCATGGACCAGACCTGAGATTTCTGTAGGTGATAAAGTTCTCAGGAAACTGCTTCTTTGTTGAAAGGAGAGCTGAGAGTGAGGGGTTGGAGCAGCTGCATGGAACCAAGGTGAGGTCTGTGTTGGGGATGGGACCAATGACTTGAAAGTGCTGGAGGACAGCTGTGAGGAGCCTTGGGCACTGACCAACAGTAGCCAGCATGAAGGACAGGGAGGTGGATTCCTTGGAAGAGAAGCGATAAAAACAAAACCTTCAGTTAGCAGCACACTGTTGCCCCAAGGGACAGCTGTGCTCTTTAATTCACTCCTGCCCCCTTCCCCACTTTGAGAGAGGATACTGAGTCTCACTCCATGGCCAGGGCTTCCCTGTGATGTATAATCTGATGTAGCTTTGGGGTTTCTCAGAGTGGACATGTCCTCCTCTCCCTCACCTGTCCCTGCAATGCTGCCCAGAGATGCATTCCAGGTGACACTTGGGCATCTCTGTGTCCCAGTTCTCAAAGAGATTTAGATACCATGACCTCAGATAAGAGGAACCAGTTGAAGGTCTTGTCATTTTTCTCACTCCCATATCAGGTGAGAGCAGAGGGAAGTGTTGGGTACCTGACTCAGGGACACTGAACAGAGACAATTCATGGGGACAAAGTGTTTCCTGAGAAAGGAGGGTCCACATTGTGCATCATGGTCCTGTGTCTGGCGAGTGTCATGGGTAATTGTACATCCCCACAGTCGTCCTTGTGAAACCTGGAGTTAGAGAGTGCTGGGAGCTAATGTCACATAACACATATTGCATCTCCCTTGAAGAGGCATCTGTGTCCTTGAAATGTCCTGCACCCTCTCAGGACATGTCTCACCCTCTCTCCTTTCCCCCACACATCCATCTAATACATGATGTGTTGCAACCATCCACTTCCAGATAGAAGCATAGGATTCAAACAGATGGAAGACCATTCATGGAGATGTTCAGATGTCTTACATGCATTTATTCAAGGGTTGGCAATCCACGCATGCTGCTAGCTGTGTGTCTCCCTGCTTGTCCCTGCATGTCACCTGTGTGTCTCCTGCCCTCTCTGTGGGTTCCTGGTGGGAAATCCCAACTCCCTTATACATTTAAATATAGACAAATCCGACTAGAAGCCAACAGATTGTACAACAGAACTTCGCATGCAAGCCCACTCAAGGCTGTATGGGAACCATTTATCAGACACAGTCTCAGGGCTATGAGGACACTGCTTATCAGGCCTGTACTCAAAGTTATGGGAAACTGCCTCCCTTAGGCACAGTTTGATCCTGATGCATTCACAAATATGTTACATCTTCATAGACAACCATGGAATGCACTATGACTTCTTGATTATTGCATATTTGTGAGAATGCATTTTCAGATTATAATTTTGAACAGTAAAAGATAACTGAACTCTATGGAATAACTGAATTTATAGAAATACTGGCCAATAATCAGCGCAAAAAATGATTATGGAGCAACATGAACTGACGACTATTGTACTTTTGTAACTGTTGTTGAAAGTATTGCTAATTTTTAATCATGTTGTTTCTCAGATGTAAGAAACCTAGCATTCTTCTTAAAGAAGTTTGGTAAATTATACTTTAATAATAAATATTGAGGAATTCATATATTCTCCCTGTTTGATTCCTTTGGTGTTTGGGACGATTTAATGAATAAATGTTATTTCCTTGACAATATATTAGTTTGAATAAATCAAGCAGGAGCCTGATTTATGCATAACAGGACACATAAAGCCATTTTCCAGTTGTGGTTTTATCAACTAAGACTTTGGGTGGAATATCATGTCCCAGAGAAGCATGCCTAGACTCTGGACGTAAGCAAAGGCTTTAAGGGATGTAAAATTACTTTGAGGCCAATAAAACAACTTGGAGAAAGGGCTTGGTACCTTACTTATTCGGAACATCCATGGCAGTATTTCCAGGCAAGGACTGAAGGCTCATTTCCTGGGAGATCACAGGGGAGAGCTCAGGACATTTTGGAATACCTAAAGAACTTAATGAGCTCACTCAAAGTCACAGGTGTAGCAGGTAAAAACTAATAGCAACCATGTGGCTTGACTTCCTCACTTCATGGGATGAATAAAACTCAACCTGGCAATTTTTTATAAGATCCCAGCAAAGCACATTTAAGAAAGCCTACATATTTAAGAGCCAATTGTTATTCCTGTTATGTTTATGCAAATAATAAGGCAGAATCGAAACTTAATGATTTAAATAAATTAGTCTTTATTTGGCTTTTTGAAAAAAAATGAGTGTGATTCTATGTAGAGAATTTATGTTTCAATAGACCCTGTACCACAAAGCTATGGATATTAAACTCTAGTTCAGTGAATTCCCTTCATTTTTTAAACTTATAAACAGAACTAGGAACTACTTTTTCTTGCTTCTTCAATAATATTGAGATTAGTCATACAATTTGACTCCTCCATTTTGAAGCCCCACTCCTACTCAGGGAGCACCACTTCCAGGCACCATATGCACCTTTGTGCCCAGGCCACACCTCCCCTCTGAGAGCAAGGATTTCTTGGCTTGGAAGGAAAATGACATCCCTCTTCAGCAGGAAGCAGTTGCAGAAATAATCTGGCACATTTTTTTTTTCCATAAAAGGATTCAGAGGCAAAATTCTTGAGCAGGAAAGAGAGTAGCGAGTTAGACAAAATCACAGCAAGTACAAAAAGCCAGATATTGATAGGTCACCAAGACAGAAATCTCAGGTGCCTGGCAGCAGGCATGTGAAGACAAATGAGTAAAAAGGGGCTCATAGGCAGATGGTGAAGTGGCATGTTGTCTAGGATAATGGATGTAAGGGCCCAGGGGCTCCTGTAGACACCTTCTGAACCATCATTATTTCTCCACAGGAGCCTAAGATACACTTGAGACCCATGCAGTCTGTATAAAACACCAAACTGCCTATGATAATTCACTATTGGTGAAAAGGGTAATGCGACAAATGGAGTGGCAAGCACACCAGAAGCCATGAAAATGCCAACTCAGAGATTAAACTTATTATACCACTTTCTCTATTTGCTTGAATATCCCATTCTTTTGCTGGAACTGGCCGTGTTCTATAAATTGCTAACACAAGAAACTGTTTTTCTTAAAAGGAAAGAGCTTTCTCTTGCATCCCACAGAAATGTGTACCCCATCTCCAGGTGCTTAACCTATTTGGGGGACAGAGAGGAGACATGCTCCTTCCTGAGATTTACAAGCAAGCCATTAAAATATTTCAGGCAGATGGGATTAAAGAGTGATCAATTAAAATGCCCACAGCTGGGCAAAGATCTCCCCAGAGAAATACAAGATGATGACCATTTCTTTAGATGAACTGTATTACCCTGCTGGGGAGCAGATGCATACTGGTATATACTTCAGAATGTGTCCAAGACTTAAATCACTGTAGTCAATGAAAAAGACATCTCACTTCCTAACATTCAGAAATCTCTGGACTCCCTAGCCAGAGTTGTCTTAGATAATCAACTCGCCTTAGACTGCATACTAACAGAACAAGAAGTTTGCATGATCAGCTCTTGTTCTTACACTGACACCTCATTTCAGATGGAAAAAAAAAAGCTTCACCTAAATCAGGCAACACGCTACTTGCCATCAACAAACACTGGATTATAACACCTGTCTCCTCGGAGCAACTGCATATTGGTTGATGAGTCTATATTCATGGATACTATGGGACTCAGGTCCAAAGAGGAGGAATTTTTATTTCAGGTTTAATATTATTTGCCTTATAGTGCTTGACTTCATTGTTTTGAAGCCCTTTAGGACTTACCTTTCCCATGCCAGGGAAAGACAATCTGCTAGACAGTCACCTTTAAAATATATACCTCCTTTGAACTCACAAGATCTTGCTTTCCAAAAGGCTCAGGCTTTTCATTTCCCCAGATGATTCAGAGGACATCAATAGCCTCATTGATAAGGAAGAAGAATTAACATGGGGAAATTGGAACATGAAAATAAAAATGTTATACTTCTGTTACTTCCTCTGAAAAGGAACTAGAATAAGGAATGCAAATTTGTAAATAACTTACATACTGACAGTTTCTTAGTAATCATATTTAAAGTGCTACCAGTTCCAGTCATGCTTATACAAGAAACCACCCTGACCACAGTTTCAGGTGATACAGGTGACCCAGCTGGAGACATTGATTGGCACCAACAGTTCCAGAATTATGATAGTACAGTCCATATTGGGACCAGTATGTGCATTGCCTGCATGGCCACAGCCTTGCCCCATGATTTCATTGTTCTTTTTGTCACTCTAACTCCTTATAAAAGAGAATTGCCTGCACTGAGATGTTAATGGGATTTGAGATGAGAATCTTTTATCGTCCTGGTTGCTGACACCTGAATACAACCACTCTCCTTCATGTCAGCTCCTGACTCTCAAGCATTGGCTTTTGAAGTATTGGACAGCCAGACTTGCCTTTAATCGCATCACCATTGTGTCTTCAAGTGAGACTATCCTTTCTGGTTCACATCAGGCAATATCTAGTGGAGTCCTCATGCAAAGGAAGAATCAGCGAGCTCTGTGAGCTCATTGAGAAAAGCAATAACACCTTTCCCTAGGCACTCTCATGACCTAAGCATCTCCAAAAAACCCATTTTAATCCTATCCTCTTTGGGGATGAGAAACTAAACATATAAATTTGGGGGAACACCTGTTTTCCACCACATCAGTTCCCTAGAGTCTCTGGATTAAAGGTGGTCCTTCCCTCACCTTGACCTCAGTCCAGTGAGGGGAGTTCATGATCTGACCTTCAGATTCCACAGGAATAAGTGTGTAGAATAATTGTGTAGAAATGAAATCCCCAGGCATGTGGTATTTGATTGAGTTGTCATAGAGAAGTAAAACAGACTGGATGTGGTCCTCCCATTGTCAAGAATGTCTTCATTCCCTGCTGTATGATGACCACAACTGCCCATGGACAGGGACACTTTCAAGGCTCTGGTCTCAGGTGAGGAGACTGCTTAGGATCTCATCATAACTCATGGCTGATAGAACAATGTGATGTCATAGACTGTGCTGGATGCTGGAACACTTTCAACCCTCATCTTTGTTGCCAGAATGTCATGTCTGTGATTCTTGGCCAGAGACAAGGACATAGAATTCCATCCTTGACTTTCATGTACTTATGTTCACCAAGCACACTTGCATTGTTCAGAAATAGGGGAATTCTCTAGAAATTTCTGGAAAGACACTACATTTCAAATCCCCAAACTTGACCCTGACTGAGATACCCAGATAGAGCCTAGAAATTGTATGAGTGGGACTCTGTTCTCATTAGTAGGGGTGGAGAACTGAAGTCACTGTCCCATGTCGTTCTCAGTCCCGAGCACATTCCTACTCTTGGATTTGTTTGCATGGATAAGTGATGGGAGAGCAACTGGGTTATGAGACAACTTTGAAAAATGTCAAAGGGCAGCCGTTCATTCTACAATTAAAGTTTAAACTTGCACACAATGAGGGGGGTCCCCATATTTTAATCTCATTGATTTCAATTGCATATTAAAAATATGAACATTACACTCAATCATCTTCCCAAGCTCAAAGAAATAAATGAAGTAGATTCGTCATTTCTGCATTGGATAATCATAATGTCAAATAAAATAACATTTGATATAAATTTCGATGTAAACTTAATAACAAAATAAAGAACAATCTTTCCCTTGACCTGGCTGAGGATCATGGCCCTGCAGGTGGTGGTGGTGGTGAAGCCTCTGTCCCAGTCCTGCTCTAGCGAATGTGCCACACTGCTCAGGATGTGCTGCCCAGTGTCCAGTCAAGGCTCTGCAGCAGAGACAGGTGTTATACATGTCGTGTCCTTCCTTTCACCTCACTTCTCTCAGGGTAGTGCAGCCCCTTCCCATAGGTGAGCTGCTCAGGAGGCCTCCCAAGTTCCTCATCCAGATGAGGTGCTGAGACTCTATATTCACCATCTCTCAGTGACACAGGGCCACTGACTGGGTTAGAAGACATTCTGAGATGTTTGAGGATGACAGGATCTGCTTTCTGGTCATACAGATCAGTTTGGAACCTGCCACCTTTTCATTAACCTGAGACCTTTGGTCAGGGAATCTGAAGACTGATGTCCTGGGAAGGGGGCTGGGAGCCCATGATTGACCAAGGTGACAGATGGAGGGAAGCCAATATACAGCATAATTGTACTTTGCATTAAATAACTACACTGAATTGAAACATACGATGGAATTTAACAGTCTGGTAAATGCTTAAAACCTGAGTTACTTCATCAAATCTCACATAATCCATAAACAAAAAATCTCCACTGAAGCACCATTATTTTATAGGGCATGGCAAGGACTGAAGTGCATCTGAGAGACTGAGAACATCCCTGCAACACATGGAAGTCGAGGAGTGAGTGCACTATGTGGGTCACAGAGGTGTGTCCTGGTTAGTTCTGGTCCAAGGATTCAGGCCTAAGTCACAGGAGGAACATGAGAGACATGGGTGCTGGAGGCAGAACCAAAGCTCATGCGGGTGCTGCAATTCCAAAGCCATCAAGCATGATAGTCACACTGGTCCCCTGCAGGCCTTCAATGGTCTGGCAGGGCCTCCCACATTAGTGTCTGAATCTGAGACACTCACACTGAGGGGTTGTTAGCAGGCATGGGAAAAGACCCAGTGGTCTCATTGTCTTCTGGAACATAGACCACAGCTCTGCCTTCCCCAGAGACTCAGCCTGTGTGTGGAGAAAACTGGGAGCCCCCACATCCCAGGGAAGGATTTAACTTGGAACTGGCAGAGAGATTTGCATGCAGGGCAGTCTCTTCCCTTTAAGTCAGGAAGCAATGAGTTCCAATGCCCAGGTCACTCTGGGACCTCTATGGGAACATGTTCCTCTTGAAATCACTCAACCTGTGATTCAGGTGTAGGGGATCACCTGGTTTCTGAGACCCATTGGAATGAGATCAACAGACACCCTCACTGTTCTGAGCATGAGAAGAAACTGATAACAAGGTGCAGAGGAGCCACTTTTAAATTTTCTTTCAGTCAGATTTAAAAGGGATCCCATTTATGTACAATTTCTGAATCACAAACATCTAGTATATCCATAATTAATAAAAATTAATATTATAATTTCACACAAGAAATATCTACCATGGCAGAAAAATTCAGAAATAAATCAGTCATTCTCAGTGCACTGTTTCTTTTTTAAAACCTTTTTATTGTTATTCAAGTACAGTTTTGTGCCTTTATTTCTTAACCTATAATGCCATTTTGTTTCCAGTAATTTCCTCCTAAACTCGGAAAGGTAGGACATCCTGAACTCTTTTTTTTTTAAAAATAGTTTTGTTTATTTTCTTTTAGAGATAAGGGAAGGGAGGGAGAGAGGAAGGAAAAGAAATATCAATATGTGGCTGCTTCTCACACACTCCTCACTTGGAACCCTGCCCACAACCAAGGCACTGGCCCCGACAGGAAGCCAAACCAGTGATCCCTCACTTCACAGTCCTGCACTCAGTCCACTGAGCCACAGGAGCAGGGGTGTGAATTCTTGATGTTGGAAGTTCTGTGATGGTGTCTAAGCTCCCTGTGCAAACTCTCCCATCACACAGGCCCTTTGCACATTGCAGAGACCCCAAAATAACCACAGCAGAAATAATGACAATTTTACATGAATAACTGACTACAAAAGAAAAAAAATATATGTATGTTTACAAATCAGAAATCTACATTTGTTGAACTGATTATGGCAGTGGATTAACTGACATGTTTTTCTCAGACTAGTGTTGTCAGTGATGCGGTTCAAGGGCAGGAAATGGAGAGAATTCTAGGTATAGATTGGCTCATTGGAAAACGAACTTCTACCCTCACAGGAAACCCCCACTCTGAACCTTTCTAAGCCCAGTTTGTGGGGATGATCTCTATGGTCAGAGGGTGCTGTGATCTTCCACAAAACATACAATATACCTAATGTACAATAAACACTTTTCTCCATCAGACATGAAATTTGGAAACATAGTCTTCATGTTCTCCTCTGTATCTACTGGCTCTTTGTTGGGGCATATTTCTTTAATTTTAGCAAAGTGTACTTTATCAATATTAAAATGGATTTTTTGTTACGTGTTTTTTTTTTTTTTTCCAAATATCTCCGCTGAAAAAATCTCAGCCTCCATTATCCATGTTTATTGGTTATGGCAGATATAAGAACTGGAGCAGACACTTGGAAAATGGGTAAGGGGAAGATGGTGTACTTAGACTCACAAACAGAACTATGCCTTATTTTCATTAACACAGTTTATTAGACATATGTGCTTAAAGACTTTTGCAGGGGAGGATACAAAAAGAAGTACAGGCCATGATAGAAATAGTTTATATCATTTTAGAAAAGAGGGGTTTGTTAGAAATAGAACTATTGAAGATTCTGCATGTAGAGATCCAGAGAAACAAGAGTCTAGTCGCTGGTACAAAAGTGGAAAGGGGATTATTTGTTACCCACTCACATTTTCACATTGCCTGTGTTACATTTGGTAATGAGGTCACTGGTCCAAGTGACTAGAACTTAGAAAACTTTCAGATCATTACTACTCTGGACAAAACATGACTCACCCAAGCTGAATAATTCACTGGACTTCATTTATAAAATCTCTCAACACTGACAGGGAAGGGAGGACATCCCTGACTGTAGAAGCCATGGTGATGGTGTGTCCAGATAAACATCTTTTCATTGAAGCAAGACAATTGACAGTCCAAGTTCATCATTATCCTCATCCTCATCCTCATCATCACCATAACCATTACCTTCATTACCATCATCATCATCATAAAGATAACCATCAAAATCGTTACCATCACCATTATCATCATCATCAACATAAATTGCTTTCTTATAATAATTTCCCTTTTATTTTCTGTATGCATGAATGTTGGTCACACGTAATGAAATTTATCTCATGCTTTGTTCATTTTTATGGTTAAGTGTAATAGGTAGTCACAATTAATATTATTTTATATTTGATTTCTCAAATGAAATCTTATCCCTACCTCTTCTTCATCTGCCCCACACAGAAAATCAGATGAGTCTAGGTCCCCTCTTTAGATGTCATTGGGAGACTGAAACCACACAATTCCCTAAAGCAGATTCCCCTCATATACACCTCAACAAAACAGAGACCGCCAACCAGTCTCTTTTCCTGGCTCCACCAAAGCATGCTTACCTTGGTGAAATACTCTTCCTGTTCTTCCCAGAGATTTCAACTATGTGTGTGATAAATGTTCTATGTCCCATTGGTTTGTGTTTTTCATGAGCCTGGGCATCCACACAAAACGCTGTGTGTCCATCTCCTTCTGTGTGAGGTAACCTACATCTGGTGTTGTGAGAATGATGCCAAGTCAATGGCCATCACCACTAACCATCTTTTCTTCCCTGGCGTTGGGTCCATATGCTCTGATGAACACTGCCCAACAGGCATGTGCCCTGCAGCTGGCCAGCTTAGAAACTGAGATCTGTGGGACTTTGCCACACTGTTGGGTCCAGCACAGCCTCTAGTTATGTTCAACGACAAGAGTCTGAAGGTTTGATTATTCTTTGGAATTTAACACAAAAGTGTCCGAAAATGACTCTGCCTCTTGTCCATAAGGGAACATTGTCTGTCATACAACAGACACTTCTAACTCAGAGAATTTAGAGGGAGGCACAGAATCAGGAAACCCGAGAGCTTGCCTGAGGGAGACTGTTACAGGAAGAGGAAACCACACAGAAAACCAGCCCAACCCTTAACCTGCCCCTGCTCCTGGAGTTGTCCACATTCAGAGACTTTCAGTGCCCATCAATGGTCACAGCCCCTCCTGCTGGAAGTTGTAAGTCTTGCCTCACACCTAGTTTTCCTCTCTGTGTATCTCATGCAGTAATGCATGGCTGCGTCCTCAGCTTTCCAGCTGTTCATCTGTAGACCAGCAGGGCTTTCTTTAATTTAAATTATTTTATTTTTGTCCAATTATAATTGTCTGCATTTTCTACCCATCACCCCCATACCCCCACCAAACCAACCTCCCTCCCTTGCTTCCACCCTGCTTTGGTCTCGTCCATGTGTCTTTTATAGTTGTTCCTGAATACCCTTCACCCCACTATCCCCTCCCCCTTCCCTCTGGTTACTGTCAGATTGTTGTTAATTTCAATATGTCTGGTTATATCTTGTTTGCTTTTTTTGTTGTTGATTAAGGTCTAATTAAAGGTGAGATATGGTATTTGTCCCTCACCATCTGGTTTATTTCATTTGGAGAGCATTCAATGCTCTCCATTTTCATCCATGCTGTCACAAAGGGTAGGACCTCCTTCTTTCTTTCTGCTGTGTAGAATTCCATTGTGTAAATGTACCACAGTTTTTTGATCCGTTCATTTACTGATGGACACGTAGGTTTCTTCCAGCACTTGTCTATTGTAAATTGTGCTGCTCTGAATGTTGAGGTACATGGGTTGTTTTGGGTTGGGGCTTCAGGGTTGGGATCCCTAGAGTGTAATGGCTGGGTTGAAAAGCAGGTCCATGTTTAGTTTTCTGAGGAAATTCCATACTGTTCTCTACAGTGGCTGCACCAGTTTGCATTTCCACCAACAGTGCACTCGGGTTCCCTTTTCTCCACATCCTCTCCAACACTTGTTTGTTGATTTGTTTATGACAGACATTCTGACCAGTGTGAAGTGGTATCTCATTGTGGTTTTAATTTTCATTTCTCTTATGGCTAGTGATGCTGAGCATATTTTCATATATCTTTGGGCACTCTGTATGCCCTCCTTGGAGAAGTGTCTGTTCAAGTCTTTTGCCCATTCTGTAATTGGATTTTTTTTTGTCTTCCTTGAGTGGAGTTGTATGAGTTCTTTATATATTTTGGAGATCAAACACTTGTTCGAGGTATCACTGGCAAATCTGCTTTCCCATATTGGTTTTCTTTTTATTTTAATGTCGTTTTCTGTAGCCATGTAGAGGCTTTTTAATTTGATGAGGTCCTGTTTGTTTAGTTTCCCCTTTATGTCCCTTTTTATGGGGGATAAGCTGTTCTTTTAAAATAATTACTTGAGATGGCAAAAGTGACATTCACAGATGCAGTGTATTTTGTTGTGTGTGTGTTACCATTGTTTCTTATAACACCTGTCCACTCCAGTCTCCTTTCTGGCGCCTGGCTGAACCAGGTTATAGAATAGTCACTGAAACTCATTCCAGAGCCTTTACAGGGGAATTTCTGTCCCCTGCAGGCTGTCCCAGGTACCCCTCAGACACCATCAGCAGCACCTCACATCAGACACCTGTAGACAACAGTGTCTCATTAGGGCTACACACTCAAGCCCTGCTTTTTTCCATAATGTTACATGTAAAAGCATCAGAACCAGTGTCCAGATCAGCTCAAACTCCATGGTGCTTCCTCTGTGTTAACTGCTGAGGTAACTACAAACAGCAGAGACTCGGGAGCTAGGGCTGCTCTCTTAGGTGCAGGCACAGTAGTGGGGCTGGGCTTATCAGCACATGGAGCACAACATTTATATTTACTCCTCCAGTTAGGGACACAGAAATGAAGTCCGTGAGTGACAGACCCTACTAGACTCAGAGCAACAAGCATCCCCATTGTGATAGTAGGAGTTTTTTTTTTTTTTTTTTTTTAAGATTTCACTTATTTATTTTTACAGAGGGAAGGGAGGGAGATACGGAGAGAGAAACATCAATGTGTGGTTGCTGGGGGTTATGGCCTGCAACCCAGGCATGTACCCTGGCTGGAAATCAAACCTGTGACACTTTGGTTCGCAGCCCACACTCAATCC